>NW_027617622.1:0-106618 GCF_964187855.1 Myxine glutinosa | reverse complement strand
TGTGGAAAAACCACTTTTCGCACTTGTGTTAGTGTTGAAAAACCACTTTTCGCACTTGTGTTAGTGTTGAAAAACCACTTTTCGCACTTGTGTTGGTGCAGGAAACCACTTCTGCACTTGTATTAGTGTGGAAAAACCACTTTTCACACTTGTGTTAGTGTTGAAAAACCACTTTTCGCACTTGTGTTAGTGTTGAAAAAACCACTTTTCGCACTTGTGTTAGTGTTGAAAAACCACTTTTTGCACTTGTGTTTGTGTTGAAAAACCACTTTTCGCACTTGTGTTAGTGTTGAAAAACCACTTTTCGCACTTGTGTTTGTGTTGAAAAACCACTTTTCGCACTTGTGTTAGTGTTGAAAAACCACTTTTTGCACTTGTGTTGGTGCAGGAAACCACTTTTGCACTTGTATTAGTGTGGAAAAAACACTTTTCGCACTTGTGTTAATGTTGAAAAACCACTTTTCGCACTTGTGTTAGTGTTGAAAAACCACTTTTCGCACTTGTGTTTGTGTTGAAAAACCACTTTTCGCACTTGTGTTAGTGTTGAAAAACCACTTTTTGCACTTGTGTTGGTGCAGGAAACCACTTTTGCACTTGTATTAGTGTGGAAAAACCACTTTTCGCACTTGTGTTAGTGTTGAAAAACCACTTTTCGCACTTGTGTTAGTGTTGAAAAACCACTTTTCGCACTTGTGTTAGTGTTGAAAAACCACTTTTCGCACTTGTGTTAGTGTTGAAAAACCACTTTTCGCACTTGTGTTAGTGTTGAAAAACCACTTTTCGCACTTGTGTTAGTGTTGAAAAACCACTTTTCGCACTTGTGTTAGTGTTGAAAAACCACTTTTCGCACTTGTGTTTGTGTTGAAAAACCACTTTTCGCACTTGTGGGAGTGTTGAAAAACCACTTTTCGCACTTGTTTTGGTGCAGGAAACCACTTTTGCACTTGTATTAGTGTGGAAAAAACACTTTTCGCACTTGTGTTAGTGTTGAAAAACCACTTTTCGCACTTGTGTTGGTGCAGGAAACCACTTTTGCACTTGCATTAGTGTGGAAAAAACACTTTTTGCACTTGTGATAGTGTTGAAAAACCACTTTTGCACTTGTATTAGTGTGGAAAAAACACTTTTTGCACTTGTGTTAGTGTTGAAAAACCACTTTTCGCACATGTGTTGGTGCAGGAAACCACTTCTGCACTTGTATTAGTGTGGAAAAACCACTTTTCACACTTGTGTTAGTGTTGAAAAACCACTTTTCGCACTTGTGTTAGTGTTGAAAAACCACTTTTCGCACTTGTGTTGGTGCAGGAAACCACTTCTGCACTTGTATTAGTGTGGAAAAACCACTTTTCACACTTGTGTTAGTGTTGAAAAACCACTTTTCGCACTTGTGTTAGTGTTGAAAAACCACTTTTCGCACTTGTGTTAGTGTTGAAAAACCACTTTTTGCACTTGTGTTTGTGTTGAAAAACCACTTTTCGCACTTGTGTTAGTGTTGAAAAACCACTTTTCGCACTTGTGTTTGTGTTGAAAAACCACTTTTCGCACTTGTGTTAGTGTTGATAAACCACTTTTTGCACTTGTGTTGGTGCAGGAAACCACTTTTGCACTTGTATTAGTGTGGAAAAAACACTTTTCGCACTTGTGTTAATGTTGAAAAACCACTTTTCGCACTTGTGTTAGTGTTGAAAAACCACTTTTCGCACTTGTGTTTGTGTTGAAAAACCACTTTTCGCACTTGTGTTAGTGTTGAAAAACCACTTTTTGCACTTGTGTTGGTGCAGGAAACCACTTTTGCACTTGTATTAGTGTGGAAAAACCACTTTTCGCACTTGTGTTAGTGTTGAAAAACCACTTTTCGCACTTGTGTTAGTGTTGAAAAACCACTTTTCGCACTTGTGTTAGTGTTGAAAAACCACTTTTCGCACTTGTGTTAGTGTTGAAAAACCACTTTTCGCACTTGTGTTAGTGTTGAAAAACCACTTTTCGCACTTGTGTTAGTGTTGAAAAACCACTTTTCGCACTTGTGTTAGTGTTGAAAAACCACTTTTCGCACTTGTGTTTGTGTTGAAAAACCACTTTTCGCACTTGTGGGAGTGTTGAAAAACCACTTTTCGCACTTGTTTTGGTGCAGGAAACCACTTTTGCACTTGTATTAGTGTGGAAAAAACACTTTTCGCACTTGTGTTAGTGTTGAAAAACCACTTTTCGCACTTGTGTTGGTGCAGGAAACCACTTTTGCACTTGCATTAGTGTGGAAAAAACACTTTTTGCACTTGTGATAGTGTTGAAAAACCACTTTTGCACTTGTATTAGTGTGGAAAAAACACTTTTTGCACTTGTGTTAGTGTTGAAAAACCACTTTTCGCACATGTGTTGGTGCAGGAAACCACTTCTGCACTTGTATTAGTGTGGAAAAACCACTTTTCACACTTGTGTTAGTGTTGAAAAACCACTTTTCGCACTTGTGTTAGTGTTGAAAAACCACTTTTCGCACTTGTGTTTGTGTTGAAAAACCACTTTTCGCACTTGTGTTAGTGTTGAAAAACCACTTTTCGCACTTGTGTTGGTGCAGGAAACCACTTTTGCACTTGTATTAGTGTGGAAAAACCACTTTTCGCACTTGTGTTAGTGTTGAAAAACCACTTTTCGCACTTGTGTTAGTGTTGAAAAACCACTTTTCGCACTTGTGTTAGTGTTGAAAAACCACTTTTCGCACTTGTGTTAGTGTTGAAAAACCACTTTCGCACTTGTCTTAGTGTTGAAAAACCACTTTTCGCACTTGTGTTGACGTGCAGGAAACCACTTTTGCACTTGTATTAGTGTGGAAAAAACACTTTATGCACTTGTGTTAGTGTTGAAAAACCACTTTTCGCACTTGTGTTAGTGTTGAAAAACCACTTTTCGCACTTGTGTTGGTGCAGGAAACTAGTTTAGCACTTGTATTAGTGTGGAAAAACCACTTTTCGCACTTGTGTTAGTGTTGAAAAACCACTTTTCGCACTTGTGTTAGTGTTGAAAAACCACTTTTCGCACTTGTGTTGGTGCAGGAAACCACTTCTGCACTTGTATTAGTGTGGAAAAACCACTTTTCACACTTGTGTTAGTGTTGAAAAACCACTTTTCGCACTTGTGTTAGTGTTGAAAAACCACTTTTCGCACTTGTGTTCGTGTTGAAAAACCACTTTTTGCACTTGTGTTTGTGCAGGAAACCACTTTTGCACTTGTATTAGTGTGGAAAAAACACTTTTCGCACTTGTGTTAATGTTGAAAAACCACTTTTCGCACTTGTGTTAGTGTTGAAAAACCACTTTTCGCACTTGTGTTAGTGTTGAAAAACCACTTTTCGCACTTGTGTTAGTGTTGAAAAACCACTTTTTGCACTTGTGTTGGTGCAGGAAACCACTTTTGCACTTGTATTAGTGTGGAAAAACCACTTTTCGCACTTGTGTTAGTGTTGAAAAACCACTTTTCGCACTTGTGTTAGTGTTGAAAAACCACTTTTCGCACTTGTGTTAGTGTTGAAAAACCACTTTTCACACTTGTGTTAGTGTTGAAAAACCACTTTTCGCACTTGTGTTAGTGTTGAAAAACCACTTTTCGCACTTGTGTTAGTGTTGAAAAACCACTTTTCGCACTTGTGTTTGTGTTGAAAAACCACTTTTCGCACTTGTGGGAGTGTTGAAAAACCACTTTTCGCACTTGTTTTGGTGCAGGAAACCACTTTTGCACTTGTATTAGTGTGGAAAAAACACTTTTCGCACTTGTGTTAGTGTTGAAAAACCACTTTTCGCACTTGTGTTGGTGCAGGAAACCACTTTTGCACTTGCATTAGTGTGGAAAAAACACTTTTTGCACTTGTGATAGTGTTGAAAAACCACTTTTGCACTTGTATTAGTGTGGAAAAAACACTTTTCGCACTTGTGTTAGTGTTGAAAAACCACTTTTCGCACATGTGTTGGTGCAGGAAACCACTTCTGCACTTGTATTAGTGTGGAAAAACTACTTTTCACACTTGTGTTAGTGTTGAAAAACCACTTTTCGCACTTGTGTTAGTGTTGAAAAACCACTTTTCGCACTTGTGTTAGTGTTGAAAAACCACTTTTTGCACTTGTGTTTGTGCAGGAAACCACTTTTGCACTTGTATTAGTGTGGAAAAAACACTTTTCGCACTTGTGTTAGTGTTGAAAAAACACTTTTCGCACTTGTGTTAGTGTTGAAAAACCACTTTTCGCACTTGTGTTAGTGTTGAAAAACCACTTTTCGCACTTGTGTTAGTGTTGAAAAAACACTTTTCGCACTTGTGTTGGTGCAGGAAACCACTTTTGCACTTCTATTAGTGTGGAAAAAACACTTTTTGCACTTGTGATAGTGTTGAAAAACCACTTTTCGCACTTGTGTTAGTGTTGAAAAACCACTTTTCGCACTTGTGTTGGTGCAGGAAACCACTTTTGCACTTGTATTAGTGTGGAAAAACCACTTTTCGCACTTGTGTTAGTGTTGAAAAACCACTTTTCGCACTTGTGTTAGTGTTGAAAAACCACTTTCGCACTTGTCTTAGTGTTGAAAAACCACTTTTCGCACTTGTGTTGACGTGCAGGAAACCACTTTTGCACTTGTATTAGTGTGGAAAAAACACTTTACGCACTTGTGTTAGTGTTGAAAAACCACTTTTCGCACTTGTGTTAGTGTTGAAAAACCACTTTTCGCACTTGTGTTGGTGCAGGAAACTAGTTTAGCACTTGTATTAGTGTGGAAAAACCACTTTTCGCACTTGTGTTAGTGTTGAAAAACCACTTTTCGCACTTGTGTTAGTGTTGAAAAACCACTTTTCGCACTTGTGTTGGTGCAGGAAACCACTTCTGCACTTGTATTAGTGTGGAAAAACCACTTTTCACACTTGTGTTAGTGTTGAAAAACCACTTTTCGCACTTGTGTTAGTGTTGAAAAACCACTTTTCGCACTTGTGTTAGTGTTGAAAAACCACTTTTTGCACTTGTGTTTGTGTTGAAAAACCACTTTTCGCACTTGTGTTAGTGTTGAAAAACCACTTTTCGCACTTGTGTTTGTGTTGAAAAACCACTTTTCGCACTTGTGTTAGTGTTGAAAAACCACTTTTTGCACTTGTGTTGGTGCAGGAAACCACTTTTGCACTTGTATTAGTGTGGAAAAAACACTTTTCGCACTTGTGTTAATGTTGAAAAACCACTTTTCACACTTGTGTTAGTGTTGAAAAACCACTTTTCGCACTTGTGTTTGTGTTGAAAAACCACTTTTCGCACTTGTGTTGGTGCAGGAAACCACTTTTGCACTTGTATTAGTGTGGAAAAACCACTTTTCGCACTTGTGTTAGTGTTGAAAAACCACTTTTCGCACTTGTGTTAGTGTTGAAAAACCACTTTTCGCACTTGTGTTAGTGTTGAAAAACCACTTTTCGCACTTGTGTTAGTGTTGAAAAACCACTTTTCGCACTTGTGTTTGTGTTGAAAAACCACTTTTCGCACTTGTGTTAGTGTTGAAAAACCACTTTTTGCACTTGTGTTGGTGCAGGAAACCACTTTTGCACTTGTATTAGTGTGGAAAAAACACTTTTCGCACTTGTGTTAATGTTGAAAAACCACTTTTCGCACTTGTGTTAGTGTTGAAAAACCACTTTTCGCACTTGTGTTTGTGTTGAAAAACCACTTTTCGCACTTGTGTTAGTGTTGAAAAACCACTTTTTGCACTTGTGTTGGTGCAGGAAACCACTTTTGCACTTGTATTAGTGTGGAAAAACCACTTTTCGCACTTGTGTTAGTGTTGAAAAACCACTTTTCGCACTTGTGTTAGTGTTGAAAAACCACTTTTCGCACTTGTGTTAGTGTTGAAAAACCACTTTTCGCACTTGTGTTAGTGTTGAAAAACCACTTTTCGCACTTGTGTTAGTGTTGAAAAACCACTTTTCGCACTTGTGTTAGTGTTGAAAAACCACTTTTCGCACTTGTGTTAGTGTTGAAAAACCACTTTTCGCACTTGTGTTTGTGTTGAAAAACCACTTTTCGCACTTGTGGGAGTGTTGAAAAACCACTTTTCGCACTTGTTTTGGTGCAGGAAACCACTTTTGCACTTGTATTAGTGTGGAAAAAACACTTTTCGCACTTGTGTTAGTGTTGAAAAACCACTTTTCGCACTTGTGTTGGTGCAGGAAACCACTTTTGCACTTGCATTAGTGTGGAAAAAACACTTTTTGCACTTGTGATAGTGTTGAAAAACCACTTTTGCACTTGTATTAGTGTGGAAAAAACACTTTTTGCACTTGTGTTAGTGTTGAAAAACCACTTTTCGCACATGTGTTGGTGCAGGAAACCACTTCTGCACTTGTATTAGTGTGGAAAAACCACTTTTCACACTTGTGTTAGTGTTGAAAAACCACTTTTCGCACTTGTGTTAGTGTTGAAAAACCACTTTTCGCACTTGTGTTAGTGTTGAAAAACCACTTTTTGCACTTGTGTTTGTGCAGGAAACCACTTTTGCACTTGTATTAGTGTGGAAAAAACACTTTTCGCACTTGTGTTAGTGTTGAAAAACCACTTTTCGCACTTGTGTTAGTGTTGAAAAACCACTTTTCGCACTTGTGTTTGTGTTGAAAAACCACTTTTCGCACTTGTGTTAGTGTTGAAAAACCACTTTTCGCACTTGTGTTGGTGCAGGAAACCACTTTTGCACTTGTATTAGTGTGGAAAAACCACTTTTCGCACTTGTGTTAGTGTTGAAAAACCACTTTTCGCACTTGTGTTAGTGTTGAAAAACCACTTTTCGCACTTGTGTTAGTGTTGAAAAACCACTTTTCGCACTTGTGTTAGTGTTGAAAAACCACTTTCGCACTTGTCTTAGTGTTGAAAAACCACTTTTCGCACTTGTGTTGACGTGCAGGAAACCACTTTTGCACTTGTATTAGTGTGGAAAAAACACTTTATGCACTTGTGTTAGTGTTGAAAAACCACTTTTCGCACTTGTGTTAGTGTTGAAAAACCACTTTTCGCACTTGTGTTGGTGCAGGAAACTAGTTTAGCACTTGTATTAGTGTGGAAAAACCACTTTTCGCACTTGTGTTAGTGTTGAAAAACCACTTTTCGCACTTGTGTTAGTGTTGAAAAACCACTTTTCGCACTTGTGTTGGTGCAGGAAACCACTTCTGCACTTGTATTAGTGTGGAAAAACCACTTTTCACACTTGTGTTAGTGTTGAAAAACCACTTTTCGCACTTGTGTTAGTGTTGAAAAACCACTTTTCGCACTTGTGTTCGTGTTGAAAAACCACTTTTTGCACTTGTGTTTGTGCAGGAAACCACTTTTGCACTTGTATTAGTGTGGAAAAAACACTTTTCGCACTTGTGTTAATGTTGAAAAACCACTTTTCGCACTTGTGTTAGTGTTGAAAAACCACTTTTCGCACTTGTGTTAGTGTTGAAAAACCACTTTTCGCACTTGTGTTAGTGTTGAAAAACCACTTTTTGCACTTGTGTTGGTGCAGGAAACCACTTTTGCACTTGTATTAGTGTGGAAAAACCACTTTTCGCACTTGTGTTAGTGTTGAAAAACCACTTTTCGCACTTGTGTTAGTGTTGAAAAACCACTTTTCGCACTTGTGTTAGTGTTGAAAAACCACTTTTCACACTTGTGTTAGTGTTGAAAAACCACTTTTCGCACTTGTGTTAGTGTTGAAAAACCACTTTTCGCACTTGTGTTAGTGTTGAAAAACCACTTTTCGCACTTGTGTTTGTGTTGAAAAACCACTTTTCGCACTTGTGGGAGTGTTGAAAAACCACTTTTCGCACTTGTTTTGGTGCAGGAAACCACTTTTGCACTTGTATTAGTGTGGAAAAAACACTTTTCGCACTTGTGTTAGTGTTGAAAAACCACTTTTCGCACTTGTGTTGGTGCAGGAAACCACTTTTGCACTTGCATTAGTGTGGAAAAAACACTTTTTGCACTTGTGATAGTGTTGAAAAACCACTTTTGCACTTGTATTAGTGTGGAAAAAACACTTTTCGCAATTGTGTTAGTGTTGAAAAACCACTTTTCGCACATGTGTTGGTGCAGGAAACCACTTCTGCACTTGTATTAGTGTGGAAAAACTACTTTTCACACTTGTGTTAGTGTTGAAAAACCACTTTTCGCACTTGTGTTAGTGTTGAAAAACCACTTTTCGCACTTGTGTTAGTGTTGAAAAACCACTTTTTGCACTTGTGTTTGTGCAGGAAACCACTTTTGCACTTGTATTAGTGTGGAAAAAACACTTTTCGCACTTGTGTTAGTGTTGAAAAAACACTTTTCGCACTTGTGTTAGTGTTGAAAAACCACTTTTCGCACTTGTGTTAGTGTTGAAAAACCACTTTTCGCACTTGTGTTAGTGTTGAAAAAACACTTTTCGCACTTGTGTTGGTGCAGGAAACCACTTTTGCACTTCTATTAGTGTGGAAAAAACACTTTTTGCACTTGTGATAGTGTTGAAAAACCACTTTTCGCACTTGTGTTAGTGTTGAAAAACCACTTTTCGCACTTGTGTTGGTGCAGGAAACCACTTTTGCACTTGTATTAGTGTGGAAAAACCACTTTTCGCACTTGTGTTAGTGTTGAAAAACCACTTTTCGCACTTGTGTTAGTGTTGAAAAACCACTTTCGCACTTGTCTTAGTGTTGAAAAACCACTTTTCGCACTTGTGTTGACGTGCAGGAAACCACTTTTGCACTTGTATTAGTGTGGAAAAAACACTTTACGCACTTGTGTTAGTGTTGAAAAACCACTTTTCGCACTTGTGTTAGTGTTGAAAAACCACTTTTCGCACTTGTGTTGGTGCAGGAAACTAGTTTAGCACTTGTATTAGTGTGGAAAAACCACTTTTCGCACTTGTGTTAGTGTTGAAAAACCACTTTTCGCACTTGTGTTAGTGTTGAAAAACCACTTTTCGCACTTGTGTTGGTGCAGGAAACCACTTCTGCACTTGTATTAGTGTGGAAAAACCACTTTTCACACTTGTGTTAGTGTTGAAAAACCACTTTTCGCACTTGTGTTAGTGTTGAAAAACCACTTTTCGCACTTGTGTTAGTGTTGAAAAACCACTTTTTGCACTTGTGTTTGTGTTGAAAAACCACTTTTCGCACTTGTGTTAGTGTTGAAAAACCACTTTTCGCACTTGTGTTTGTGTTGAAAAACCACTTTTCGCACTTGTGTTAGTGTTGAAAAACCACTTTTTGCA
Source organism: Myxine glutinosa (assembly GCF_964187855.1). Classification (NCBI taxonomy): domain Eukaryota; kingdom Metazoa; phylum Chordata; class Myxini; order Myxiniformes; family Myxinidae; genus Myxine; species Myxine glutinosa. The sequence continues at coordinate 97,384 of NW_027617622.1, read as the reverse complement.
CTTGTGTTGGTGCAGGAAACCACTTTTGCACTTGTATTAGTGTGGAAAAAACACTTTTCGCACTTGTGTTAATGTTGAAAAACCACTTTTCACACTTGTGTTAGTGTTGAAAAACCACTTTTCGCACTTGTGTTTGTGTTGAAAAACCACTTTTCGCACTTGTGTTGGTGCAGGAAACCACTTTTGCACTTGTATTAGTGTGGAAAAACCACTTTTCGCACTTGTGTTAGTGTTGAAAAACCACTTTTCGCACTTGTGTTAGTGTTGAAAAACCACTTTTCGCACTTGTGTTAGTGTTGAAAAACCACTTTTCGCACTTGTGTTAGTGTTGAAAAACCACTTTTCGCACTTGTGTTAGTGTTGAAAAACCACTTTTCGCACTTGTGTTAGTGTTGAAAAACCACTTTTCGCACTTGTGTTAGTGTTGAAAAACCACTTTTCGCACTTGTGTTTGTGTTGAAAAACCACTTTTCGCACTTGTGGGAGTGTTGAAAAACCACTTTTCGCACTTGTTTTGGTGCAGGAAACCACTTTTGCACTTGTATTAGTGTGGAAAAAACACTTTTCGCACTTGTGTTAGTGTTGAAAAACCACTTTTCGCACTTGTGTTAGTGTTGAAAAACCACTTTTCGCACTTGTGTTAGTGTTGAAAAACCACTTTTCGCACTTGTGTTAGTGTTGAAAAACCACTTTTCGCACTTGTGTTTGTGTTGAAAAACCACTTTTCGCACTTGTGGGAGTGTTGAAAAACCACTTTTCGCACTTGTTTTGGTGCAGGAAACCACTTTTGCACTTGTATTAGTGTGGAAAAAACACTTTTCGCACTTGTGTTAGTGTTGAAAAACCACTTTTCGCACTTGTGTTGGTGCAGGAAACCACTTTTGCACTTGCATTAGTGTGGAAAAAACACTTTTTGCACTTGTGATAGTGTTGAAAAACCACTTTTGCACTTGTATTAGTGTGGAAAAAACACTTTTTGCACTTGTGTTAGTGTTGAAAAACCACTTTTCGCACATGTGTTGGTGCAGGAAACCACTTCTGCACTTGTATTAGTGTGGAAAAACCACTTTTCACACTTGTGTTAGTGTTGAAAAACCACTTTTCGCACTTGTGTTAGTGTTGAAAAACCACTTTTCGCACTTGTGTTAGTGTTGAAAAACCACTTTTTGCACTTGTGTTTGTGCAGGAAACCACTTTTGCACTTGTATTAGTGTGGAAAAAACACTTTTCGCACTTGTGTTAGTGTTGAAAAACCACTTTTCGCACTTGTGTTAGTGTTGAAAAACCACTTTTCGCACTTGTGTTTGTGTTGAAAAACCACTTTTCGCACTTGTGTTAGTGTTGAAAAACCACTTTTCGCACTTGTGTTGGTGCAGGAAACCACTTTTGCACTTGTATTAGTGTGGAAAAACCACTTTTCGCACTTGTGTTAGTGTTGAAAAACCACTTTTCGCACTTGTGTTAGTGTTGAAAAACCACTTTTCGCACTTGTGTTAGTGTTGAAAAACCACTTTTCGCACTTGTGTTAGTGTTGAAAAACCACTTTCGCACTTGTCTTAGTGTTGAAAAACCACTTTTCGCACTTGTGTTGACGTGCAGGAAACCACTTTTGCACTTGTATTAGTGTGGAAAAAACACTTTATGCACTTGTGTTAGTGTTGAAAAACCACTTTTCGCACTTGTGTTAGTGTTGAAAAACCACTTTTCGCACTTGTGTTGGTGCAGGAAACTAGTTTAGCACTTGTATTAGTGTGGAAAAACCACTTTTCGCACTTGTGTTAGTGTTGAAAAACCACTTTTCGCACTTGTGTTAGCGTTGAAAAACCACTTTTCGCACTTGTGTTGGTGCAGGAAACCACTTCTGCACTTGTATTAGTGTGAAAAAACCACTTTTCACACTTGTGTTAGTGTTGAAAAACCACTTTTCGCACTTGTGTTAGTGTTGAAAAACCACTTTTCGCACTTGTGTTCGTGTTGAAAAACCACTTTTTGCACTTGTGTTTGTGCAGGAAACCACTTTTGCACTTGTATTAGTGTGGAAAAAACACTTTTCGCACTTGTGTTAATGTTGAAAAACCACTTTTCGCACTTGTGTTAGTGTTGAAAAACCACTTTTCGCACTTGTGTTAGTGTTGAAAAACCACTTTTCGCACTTGTGTTAGTGTTGAAAAACCACTTTTTGCACTTGTGTTGGTGCAGGAAACCACTTTTGCACTTGTATTAGTGTGGAAAAACCACTATTCGCACTTGTGTTAGTGTTGAAAAACCACTTTTCGCACTTGTGTTAGTGTTGAAAAACCACTTTTCGCACTTGTGTTAGTGTTGAAAAACCACTTTTCACACTTGTGTTAGTGTTGAAAAACCACTTTTCGCACTTGTGTTAGTGTTGAAAAACCACTTTTCGCACTTGTGTTAGTGTTGAAAAACCACTTTTCGCACTTGTGTTTGTGTTGAAAAACCACTTTTCGCACTTGTGGGAGTGTTGAAAAACCACTTTTCGCACTTGTTTTGGTGCAGGAAACCACTTTTGCACTTGTATTAGTGTGGAAAAAACACTTTTCGCACTTGTGTTAGTGTTGAAAAACCACTTTTCGCACTTGTGTTGGTGCAGGAAACCACTTTTGCACTTGCATTAGTGTGGAAAAAACACTTTTTGCACTTGTGATAGTGTTGAAAAACCACTTTTGCACTTGTATTAGTGTGGAAAAAACACTTTTCGCACTTGTGTTAGTGTTGAAAAACCACTTTTCGCACATGTGTTGGTGCAGGAAACCACTTCTGCACTTGTATTAGTGTGGAAAAACTACTTTTCACACTTGTGTTAGTGTTGAAAAACCACTTTTCGCACTTGTGTTAGTGTTGAAAAACCACTTTTCGCACTTGTGTTAGTGTTGAAAAACCACTTTTTGCACTTGTGTTTGTGCAGGAAACCACTTTTGCACTTGTATTAGTGTGGAAAAAACACTTTTCGCACTTGTGTTAGTGTTGAAAAACCACTTTTCGCACTTGTGTTAGTGTTGAAAAACCACTTTTCGCACTTGTGTTTGTGTTGAAAAACCACTTTTCGCACTTGTGTTAGTGTTGAAAAACCACTTTTCGCACTTGTGTTTGTGTTGAAAAACCACTTTTCGCACTTGTGTTAGTGGTGAAAAACCACTTTTCGCACTTGTGTTAGTGTTGAAAAACCACTTTTCGCACTTGTGTTGGTGTTGAAAAACCACTTTTGCACATGTGTTAGTGTGGAAAAAACACTTTTCGCACTTGTGTTAGTGTTGAAAAACCACTTTTTGCACTTGTGTTGGTGCAGGAAACCACTTTTGCACTTGTATTAGTGTGGAAAAAACACTTTTCGCACTTGTGTTAGTGTTGAAAAACCACTTTTCGCACTTGTGTTGGTGCAGGAAACCACTTTTGCACTTGTATTAGTGTGGAAAAACCACTTTTCACACTTATGTTAGTGTTGAAAAACAACTTTTCGCACTTGTGTTAGTGTTGAAAAACCACTTTTCGCACTTGTGTTAGTTGTCGAAAAACCACCTTTCGCACTTGTGTTGGTGCAGGCAACCATTTTTGCACTTGTATTAGTGTGGAAAAAACACTTTTTGCACTTGTGATAGTGTTGAAAAACCACTTTTCGCACTTGTCTTAGTGTTGAAAAACCACTTTTCGCACTTGTGTTAGTGTTGAAAAACCACTTTTCGCACTTGTGTTAGTGTTGAAAAACCACTTTTCGCACTTGTGTTGGTGTTGAAAAACCACTTTTGCACTTGTATTAGTGTGGAAAAAAACACTTTTCGCACTTGTGTTAGTGTTGAAAAACCACTTTTCGCACTTGTGTTAGTGTTGAAAAACCACTTTTCGCACTTGTTTTGGTGCAGGAAACCACTTTTGCACTTGTATTAGTGTGGAAAAAACACTTTTCGCACTTGTGTTAGTGTTGAAAAACCACTTTTCGCACTTGTGTTGGTGCAGGAAACCACTTTTGCACTTGCATTAGTGTGGAAAAAACACTTTTTGCACTTGTGATAGTGTTGAAAAACCACTTTTGCACTTGTATTAGTGTGGAAAAAACACTTTTCGCACTTGTGTTAGTGTTGAAAAACCACTTTTCGCACATGTGTTGGTGCAGGAAACCACTTCTGCACTTGTATTAGTGTGGAAAAACTACTTTTCACACTTGTGTTAGTGTTGAAAAACCACTTTTCGCACTTGTGTTAGTGTTGAAAAACCACTTTTCGCACTTGTGTTAGTGTTGAAAAACCACTTTTTGCACTTGTGTTTGTGCAGGAAACCACTTTTGCACTTGTATTAGTGTGGAAAAAACACTTTTCGCACTTGTGTTAGTGTTGAAAAACCACTTTTCGCACTTGTGTTAGTGTTGAAAAACCACTTTTCGCACTTGTGTTTGTGTTGAAAAACCACTTTTCGCACTTGTGTTAGTGTTGAAAAACCACTTTTCGCACTTGTGTTTGTGTTGAAAAACCACTTTTCGCACTTGTGTTAGTGGTGAAAAACCACTTTTCGCACTTGTGTTAGTGTTGAAAAACCACTTTTCGCACTTGTGTTGGTGTTGAAAAACCACTTTTGCACATGTGTTAGTGTGGAAAAAACACTTTTCGCACTTGTGTTAGTGTTGAAAAACCACTTTTTGCACTTGTGTTGGTGCAGGAAACCACTTTTGCACTTGTATTAGTGTGGAAAAAACACTTTTCGCACTTGTGTTAGTGTTGAAAAACCACTTTTCGCACTTGTGTTGGTGCAGGAAACCACTTTTGCACTTGTATTAGTGTGGAAAAACCACTTTTCACACTTATGTTAGTGTTGAAAAACAACTTTTCGCACTTGTGTTAGTGTTGAAAAACCACTTTTCGCACTTGTGTTAGTTGTCGAAAAACCACCTTTCGCACTTGTGTTGGTGCAGGCAACCATTTTTGCACTTGTATTAGTGTGGAAAAAACACTTTTTGCACTTGTGATAGTGTTGAAAAACCACTTTTCGCACTTGTCTTAGTGTTGAAAAACCACTTTTCGCACTTGTGTTAGTGTTGAAAAACCACTTTTCGCACTTGTGTTAGTGTTGAAAAACCACTTTTCGCACTTGTGTTGGTGTTGAAAAACCACTTTTGCACTTGTATTAGTGTGGAAAAAAACACTTTTCGCACTTGTGTTAGTGTTGAAAAACCACTTTTCGCACTTGTGTTAGTGTTGAAAAACCACTTTTCGCACTTGTGTTGGTGCAGGAAACCACTTTTGCACTTGTATTAGCGTGGAAAAACCACTTTTCGCACTTGTGTTAGTGTTGAAAAAACACTTTTCGCACTTGTGTTGGTACAGGAAACCACTTTTGCACTTGTATTAGTGTGGAAAAAACACTTTTCGCACTTGTGTTAGTGTTGAAAAACCACTTTTCGCACTTGTGTTAGTGTTGAAAAACCACTTTTCGCACTTGTGTTGGTGCAGGAAACCACTTTTGCACTTGTATTAGCGTGGAAAAACCACTTTTCGCACTTGTGTTAGTGTTGAAAAACCACTTTTCGCACTTGTGTTAGTGTTGAAAAACCACTTTTCACACTTGTGTTGGTGCAGGAAACCACTTTTGCACTTGTATTAGTGTGGAAAAAACACTTTTCGCACTTGTGTTAGTGTTGAAAAACCACTTTTCGCACTTGTGTTAGTGTTGAAAAACCACTTTTCGCACTTGTGTTGGTCCAGGAAACCACTTTTGCACTTGTATTAGTGTGGAAAAAACACTTTTTGCACTTGTGATAGTGTTGAAAAACCACTTTTCGCACTTGTGTTAGTGTTGAAAAACCACTTTTCGCACTTGTGTTGGTGCAGGAAACCACTTTTGCACTTGTATTAGTGTAGAAAAACCACTTTTCGCACTTGTGTTAGTGTTGAAAAACCATTTTTCGCACTTGTGTTAGTGTTGAAAAACCACTTTTCGCACTTGTGTTGGTGCAGGAAACCACTTTTGCACTTGTATTAGTGTGGAAAAAACACTTTTTGCACTTGTGATAGTGTTGAAAAACCACTTTTCGCACTTGTGTTAGTGTTGAAAAACCACTTTTCGCACTTGTGTTGGTGCAGGAAACCACTTTTGCACTTGTATTAGTGTGGAAAAACCACTTTTCGCACTTGTGTTAGTGTTGAAAAACCACTTTTCGCACTTGTGTTAGTGTTGAAAAACCACTTTTCGCACTTGTGTTAGTGTTGAAAAACCACTTTTTGCACTTGTGTTGGTGGAGGAAACCACTTTTGCACTTGTGTTAGTGTGGAAAAAACAAGTTTTGCACTTGTGATAGTGTTGAAAAACCACTTTTCGCACTTGTGTTAGTGTTGAAAAACCACTTTTCGCACTTGTGTTGGTGCAGGAAACCACTTTTGCACTTGTATTAGTGTGGAAAAACCACTTTTCGCACTTATGTTAGTGTTGAAAAACAACTTTTCGCACTTGTGTTAGTGTTGAAAAACCACTTTTCGCACTTGTGTTAGTGGTGAAAAACCACTTTTCGCACTTGTGTTAGTGTTGAAAAACCACTTTTCGCACTTGTGTTGGTGTTGAAAAACCACTTTTGCACATGTGTTAGTGTGGAAAAAACACTTTTCGCACTTGTGTTAGTGTTGAAAAACCACTTTTTGCACTTGTGTTGGTGCAGGAAACCACTTTTGCACTTGTATTAGTGTGGAAAAAACACTTTTCGCACTTGTGTTAGTGTTGAAAAACCACTTTTCGCACTTGTGTTGGTGCAGGAAACCACTTTTGCACTTGTATTAGTGTGGAAAAACCACTTTTCACACTTATGTTAGTGTTGAAAAACAACTTTTCGCACTTGTGTTAGTGTTGAAAAACCACTTTTCGCACTTGTGTTAGTTGTCGAAAAACCACCTTTCGCACTTGTGTTGGTGCAGGCAACCATTTTTGCACTTGTATTAGTGTGGAAAAAACACTTTTTGCACTTGTGATAGTGTTGAAAAACCACTTTTCGCACTTGTCTTAGTGTTGAAAAACCACTTTTCGCACTTGTGTTAGTGTTGAAAAACCACTTTTCGCACTTGTGTTAGTGTTGAAAAACCACTTTTCGCACTTGTGTTGGTGTTGAAAAACCACTTTTGCACTTGTATTAGTGTGGAAAAAAACACTTTTCGCACTTGTGTTAGTGTTGAAAAACCACTTTTCGCACTTGTGTTAGTGTTGAAAAAACACTTTTCGCACTTGTGTTGGTGCAGGAAACCACTTTTGCACTTCTATTAGTGTGGAAAAAACACTTCTTGCACTTGTGATAGTGTTGAAAAACCACTTTTCGCACTTGTGTTAGTGTTGAAAAACCACTTTTCGCACTTGTGTTGGTGCAGGAAACCACTTTTGCACTTGTATTAGTGTGGAAAAACCACTTTTCGCACTTGTGTTAGTGTTGAAAAACCACTTTTCGCACTTGTGTTAGTGTTGAAAAACCACTTTCGCACTTGTCTTAGTGTTGAAAAACCACTTTTCGCACTTGTGTTGACGTGCAGGAAACCACTTTTGCACTTGTATTAGTGTGGAAAAAACACTTTACGCACTTGTGTTAGTGTTGAAAAACCACTTTTCGCACTTGTGTTAGTGTTGAAAAACCACTTTTCGCACTTGTGTTGGTGCAGGAAACTAGTTTAGCACTTGTATTAGTGTGGAAAAACCACTTTTCGCACTTGTGTTAGTGTTGGAAAACCACTTTTCGCACTTGTGTTAGTGTTGAAAAACCACTTTTCGCACTTGTGTTGGTGCAGGAAACCACTTCTGCACTTGTATTAGTGTGGAAAAACCACTTTTCACACTTGTGTTAGTGTTGAAAAACCACTTTTCGCACTTGTGTTATTGTTGAAAAACCACTTTTCGCACTTGTGTTAGTGTTGAAAAACCACTTTTTGCACTTGTGTTTGTGTTGAAAAACCACTTTTCGCACTTGTGTTAGTGTTGAAAAACCACTTTTCGCACTTGTGTTAGTGTTGAAAAACCAATTTCGCACTTGTGTTAGTGTTGAAAAACCACTTTTCGCACTTGTGTTGCTGCAGGAAACCACTTTTGCACTTGTCTTAGTGTGGAAAAAACACTTTTTGCACTTGTGATAGTGTTGAAAAACCAATTTCGCACTTGTGTTAGTGTTGAAAAACCACTTTTCGCACTTGTGTTGGTGCAGGAAACCACTTTTGCACTTGTATTAGTGTGGAAAAAACACTTTTTGCACTTGTGATAGTGTTGAAAAACCACTTTTCGCACTTGTGTTAGTGTTGAAAAACCACATTTCGCACTTCTGTTGGTGCAGGAAACCACTTTTGCACTTGTATTAGTGTGGAAAAAACACTTTTCGCACTTGTGTTAGTGTTGAAAAACCACTTTTCGCACTTGTGTTAGTGTTGAAAAAACACTTTTCGCACTTGTGTTGGTGCAGGAAACCACTTTTGCACTTGTATTAGTGTGGCAAAACCACTTTTTGCACTTGTGTTAGTGTTGAAAAACCACTTTTCGCACTTGTGTTAGTGTTGAAAAACCACTTTTCGCACTTGTGTTGGTCCAGGAAACCACTTTTGCACTTGTATTAGTGTGGAAAAAACACTTTTTGCACTTGTGATAGTGTTGAAAAACCACTTTTCGCACTTGTGTTAGTGTTGAAAAACCACTTTTCGCACTTGTGTTGGTGCAGGAAACCACTTTTGCACTTGTATTAGTGTAGAAAAACCACTTTTCGCACTTGTGTTAGTGTTGAAAAACCATTTTTCGCACATGTGTTAGTGTTGAAAAACCACTTTTCGCACTTGTGTTGGTGCAGGAAACCACTTTTGCACTTGTATTAGTGTGGAAAAAACACTTTTTGCACTTGTGATAGTGTTGAAAAACCACTTTTCGCACTTGTGTTAGTGTTGAAAAACCACTTTTCGCACTTGTGTTGGTGCAGGAAACCACTTTTGCACTTGTATTAGTGTGGAAAAACCACTTTTCGCACTTGTGTTAGTGTTGAAAAACCACTTTTCGCACTTGTGTTAGTGTTGAAAAACCACTTTTCGCACTTGTGTTAGTGTTGAAAAACCACTTTTTGCACTTGTGTTGGTGCAGGAAACCACTTTTGCACTTGTGTTAGTGTGGAAAAAACACGTTTTGCACTTGTGATAGTGTTGAAAAACCACTTTTCGCACTTGTGTTAGTGTTGAAAAACCACTTTTCACACTTGTGTTGGTGCAGGAAACCACTTTTGCACTTGTATTAGTGTGGAACAAACACTTTTTGCACTTGTGATAGTGTTGAAAAACCACTTTTCGCACTTGTGTTAGTGTTGAAAAACCACTTTTCGCACTTGTGTTGGTGCAGGAAACCACTTTTGCACTTGTATTAGTGTGGAAAAACCACTTTTCGCACTTGTGTTAGTGTTGAAAAACCACTTTTCGCACTTGTGTTAGTGTTGAAAAACCACTTTTCGCACTTGTGTTAGTGTTGAAAAACCACTTTTTGCACTTGTGTTGGTGCAGGAAACCACTTTTGCACTTGTGTTAGTGTGGAAAAAACACGTTTTGCACTTGTGATAGTGTTGAAAAACCACTTTTCGCACTTGTGTTAGTGTTGAAAAGCCACTTTTCGCACTTGTGTTGGTGCAGGAAACCACTTTTGCACTTGTATTAGTGTGGAAAAAACACTTTTTGCACTTGTGATAGTGTTGAAAAACCACTTTTCGCACTTGTGTTAGTGTTGAAAAACCACTTTTCGCACTTGTGTTGGTGCAGGAAACCACTTTTGCACTTGTATTAGTGTAGAAAAACCACTTTTCGCACTTGTGTTAGTGTTGAAAAACCATTTTTCGCACTTGTGTTAGTGTTGAAAAACCACTTTTCGCACTTGTGTTGGTGCAGGAAACCACTTTTGCACTTGTATTAGTGTGGCAAAAAACACTTTTTGCACTTGTGATAGTGTTGAAAAACCACTTATCGCACTTGTGTTAGTGTTGAAAAACCACTTTTCGCACTTGTGTTGGTGCAGGAAACCACTTTTGCACTTGTATTAGTGTGGAAAAACCACTTTTCGCACTTGTGTTAGTGTTGAAAAACCACTTTTCGCACTTGTGATAGTGTTGAAGAACCACTTTTCACACTTGTGTTAGTGTTGAAAAACCACTTTTCGCACTTGTCTTCGTGCAGGAAACCACTTTTGCACTTATATTAGTGTGGAAAAACCACTTTTCGCACTTGTGTTAGTGACGAAAAACCACTTTTCGCACTTGTGTTAGTGTTGAAAAACCAATTTCGCACTTGTGTTAGTGTTGAAAAACCACTTTTCGCACTTGTGTTGATGCAGGAAACCACTTTTGCACTTGTCTTAGTGTGGAAAAAACACTTTTTGCACTTGTGATAGTGTTGAAAAACCAATTTCGCACTTGTGTTAGTGTTGAAAAACCACTTTTCGCACTTGTGTTGGTGCAGGAAACCACTTTTGCACTTGTATTAGTGTGGAAAAAACACTTTTTGCACTTGTGATAGTGTTGAAAAACCACTTTTCGCACTTGTGTTAGTGTTGAAAAACCACTTTTCGCACTTGTGTTGGTGCAGGAAACCACTTTTGCACTTGTATTAGTGTCGAAAAACCACTTTTCGCACTTGTGTTAGTGTTGAAGAACCACTTTTTGCACTTGTGTTAGTGTTGAAAAACCACTTTTCGCACTTGTGTTGGTGCAGGAAACCACTTTTGCACTTGTATTAGTGTGGAAAAAACACTTTTCTCACTTGTTTTAGTGTTGAAAAACCACTTTTCGCACTTGTGTTAGTGTTGAAAAACCACTTTTCGCACTTCTGTTGGTGCAGGAAACCACTTTTGCACTTGTATTAGTGTGGAAAAAACACTTTTCGCACTTGTGTTAGTGTTGAAAAACCACTTTTCGCACTTGTGTTAGTGTTGAAAAAACACTTTTCGCACTTGTGTTGGTGCAGGAAACCACTTTTGCACTTGTATTAGTGTGGAAAAACCACTTTTCGCACTTGTGTTAGTGTTGAAAAACCACTTTTCGCACTTGTGTTAGTGTTGAAAAACCACTTTTCGCACTTGTGTTGGTCCAGGAAACCACTTTTGCACTTGTATTAGTGTGGAAAAAACACTTTTTGCACTTGTGATAGTGTTGAAAAACCACTTTTCGCACTTGTGTTAGTGTTGAAAAACCACTTTTCGCACTTGTGTTGGTGCAGGAAACCACTTTTGCACTTGTATTAGTGTAGAAAAACCACTTTTCGCACTTGTGTTAGTGTTGAAAAACCATTTTTCGCACTTGTGTTAGTGTTGAAAAACCACTTTTCGCACTTGTGTTGGTGCAGGAAACCACTTTTGCACTTGTATTAGTGTGGAAAAAACACTTTTTGCACTTGTGATAGTGTTGAAAAACCACTTTTCGCACTTGTGTTAGTGTTGAAAAACCACTTTTCGCACTTGTGTTGGTGCAGGAAACCACTTTTGCACTTGTATTAGTGTGGAAAAACCACTTTTCGCACTTGTGTTAGTGTTGAAAAACCACTTTTCGCACTTGTGTTAGTGTTGAAAAACCACTTTTCGCACTTGTGTTAGTGTTGAAAAACCACTTTTTGCACTTGTGTTGGTGCAGGAAACCACTTTTGCACTTGTGTTAGTGTGGAAAAAACACGTTTTGCACTTGTGATAGTGTTGAAAAACCACTTTTCGCACTTGTGTTAGTGTTGAAAAACCACTTTTCGCACTTGTGTTGGTGCAGGAAACCACTTTTGCACTTGTATTAGTGTGGAAAAAACACTTTTTGCACTTGTGATAGTGTTGAAAAACCACTTTTCGCACTTGTGTTAGTGTTGAAAAACCACTTTTCGCACTTGTGTTGGTGCAGGAAACCACTTTTGCACTTGTATTAGTGTGGAAAAACCACTTTTCGCACTTGTGTTAGTGTTGAAAAACCACTTTTCGCACTTGTGTTAGTGTTGAAAAACCACTTTTCGCACTTGTGTTAGTGTTGAAAAACCACTTTTTGCACTTGTGTTGGTGCAGGAAACCACTTTTGCACTTGTGTTAGTGTGGAAAAAACACGTTTTGCACTTGTGATAGTGTTGAAAAACCACTTTTCGCACTTGTGTTAGTGTTGAAAAACCACTTTTCGCACTTGTGTTGGTGCAGGAAACCACTTTTGCACTTGTATTAGTGTGGAAAAAACACTTTTTGCACTTGTGATAGTGTTGAAAAACCACTTTTCGCACTTGTGTTAGTGTTGAAAAACCACTTTTCGCACTTGTGTTGGTGCAGGAAACCACTTTTGCACTTGTATTAGTGTAGAAAAACCACTTTTCGCACTTGTGTTAGTGTTGAAAAACCATTTTTCGCACTTGTGTTAGTGTTGAAAAACCACTTTTCGCACTTGTGTTGGTGCAGGAAACCACTTTTGCACTTGTATTAGTGTGGAAAAAACACTTTTTGCACTTGTGATAGTGTTGAAAAACCACTTTTCGCACTTGTGTTAGTGTTGAAAAACCACTTTTCGCACTTGTGTTGGTGCAGGAAACCACTTTTGCACTTGTATTAGTGTGGAAAAACCACTTTTCGCACTTGTGTTAGTGTTGAAAAACCACTTTTCGCACTTGTGTTAGTGTTGAAAAACCACTTTTCGCACTTGTGTTAGTGTTGAAAAACCACTTTTTGCACTTGTGTTGGTGCAGGAAACCACTTTTGCACTTGTGTTAGTGTGGAAAAAACACGTTTTGCACTTGTGATAGTGTTGAAAAACCACTTTTCGCACTTGTGTTAGTGTTGAAAAAACACTTTTCGCACTTGTGTTGGTACAGGAAACCACTTTTGCACTTGTATTAGTGTGGAAAAAACACTTTTCGCACTTGTGTTAGTGTTGAAAAACCACTTTTCGCACTTGTGTTAGTGTTGAAAAACCACTTTTCGCACTTGTGTTGGTGCAGGAAACCACTTTTGCACTTGTATTAGCGTGGAAAAACCACTTTTCGCACTTGTGTTAGTGTTGAAAAAACACTTTTCGCACTTGTGTTGGTACAGGAAACCACTTTTGCACTTGTATTAGTGTGGAAAAAACACTTTTCGCACTTGTGTTAGTGTTGAAAAACCACTTTTCGCACTTGTGTTAGTGTTGAAAAACCACTTTTCGCACTTGTGTTGGTGCAGGAAACCACTTTTGCACTTGTATTAGCGTGGAAAAACCACTTTTCGCACTTGTGTTAGTGTTGAAAAACCACTTTTCGCACTTGTGTTAGTGTTGAAAAACCACTTTTCACACTTGTGTTGGTGCAGGAAACCACTTTTGCACTTGTATTAGTGTGGAAAAAACACTTTTCGCACTTGTGTTAGTGTTGAAAAACCACTTTTCGCACTTGTGTTAGTGTTGAAAAACCACTTTTCGCACTTGTGTTGGTCCAGGAAACCACTTTTGCACTTGTATTAGTGTGGAAAAAACACTTTTTGCACTTGTGATAGTGTTGAAAAACCACTTTTCGCACTTGTGTTAGTGTTGAAAAACCACTTTTCGCACTTGTGTTGGTGCAGGAAACCACTTTTGCACTTGTATTAGTGTAGAAAAACCACTTTTCGCACTTGTGTTAGTGTTGAAAAACCATTTTTCGCACTTGTGTTAGTGTTGAAAAACCACTTTTCGCACTTGTGTTGGTGCAGGAAACCACTTTTGCACTTGTATTAGTGTGGAAAAACACTTTTTGCACTTGTGATAGTGTTGAAAAACCACTTTTCGCACTTGTGTTAGTGTTGAAAAACCACTTTTCGCACTTGTGTTGGTGCAGGAAACCACTTTTGCACTTGTATTAGTGTGGAAAAACCACTTTTCGCACTTGTGTTAGTGTTGAAAAACCACTTTTCGCACTTGTGTTAGTGTTGAAAAACCACTTTTCGCACTTGTGTTAGTGTTGAAAAACCACTTTTTGCACTTGTGTTGGTGGAGGAAACCACTTTTGCACTTGTGTTAGTGTGGAAAAAACACGTTTTGCACTTGTGATAGTGTTGAAAAACCACTTTTCGCACTTGTGTTAGTGTTGAAAAACCACTTTTCGCACTTGTGTTGGTGCAGGAAACCACTTTTGCACTTGTATTAGTGTGGCAAAACCACTTTTCGCACTTATGTTAGTGTTGAAAAACAACTTTTCGCACTTGTGTTAGTGTTGAAAAACCACTTTTCGCACTTGTGTTAGTGGTGAAAAACCACTTTTCGCACTTGTGTTAGTGTTGAAAAACCACTTTTCGCACTTGTGTTGGTGTTGAAAAACCACTTTTGCACATGTGTTAGTGTGGAAAAAACACTTTTCGCACTTGTGTTAGTGTTGAAAAACCACTTTTTGCACTTGTGTTGGTGCAGGAAACCACTTTTGCACTTGTATTAGTGTGGAAAAAACACTTTTCGCACTTGTGTTAGTGTTGAAAAACCACTTTTCGCACTTGTGTTGGTGCAGGAAACCACTTTTGCACTTGTATTAGTGTGGAAAAAACACGTTTTGCACTTGTGATAGTGTTGAAAAACCACTTTTCGCACTTGTGTTAGTGTTGAAAAACCACTTTTCGCACTTGTGTTGGTGCAGGAAACCACTTTTGCACTTGTATTAGTGTGGAAAAAACACTTTTTGCACTTGTGATAGTGTTGAAAAACCACTTTTCGCACTTGTGTTAGTGTTGAAAAACCACTTTTCGCACTTGTGTTGGTGCAGGAAACCACTTTTGCACTTGTATTAGTGTAGAAAAACCACTTTTCGCACTTGTGTTAGTGTTGAAAAACCATTTTTCGCACTTGTGTTAGTGTTGAAAAACCACTTTTCGCACTTGTGTTGGTGCAGGAAACCACTTTTGCACTTGTATTAGTGTGGAAAAAACACTTTTTGCACTTGTGATAGTGTTGAAAAACCACTTTTCGCACTTGTGTTAGTGTTGAAAAACCACTTTTCGCACTTGTGTTGGTGCAGGAAACCACTTTTGCACTTGTATTAGTGTGGAAAAACCACTTTTCGCACTTGTGTTAGTGTTGAAAAACCACTTTTCGCACTTGTGTTAGTGTTGAAAAACCACTTTTCGCACTTGTGTTAGTGTTGAAAAACCACTTTTTGCACTTGTGTTGGTGCAGGAAACCACTTTTGCACCTGTGTTAGTGTGGAAAAAACACGTTTTGCACTTGTGATAGTGTTGAAAAACCACTTTTCGCACTTGTGTTAGTGTTGAAAAAACACTTTTCGCACTTGTGTTGGTACAGGAAACCACTTTTGCACTTGTATTAGTGTGGAAAAAACACTTTTCGCACTTGTGTTAGTGTTGAAAAACCACTTTTCGCACTTGTGTTAGTGTTGAAAAACCACTTTTCGCACTTGTGTTGGTGCAGGAAACCACTTTTGCACTTGTATTAGCGTGGAAAACCACTTTTCGCACTTGTGTTAGTGTTGAAAAAACACTTTTCGCACTTGTGTTGGTACAGGAAACCACTTTTGCACTTGTATTAGTGTGGAAAAAACACTTTTCGCACTTGTGTTAGTGTTGAAAAACCACTTTTCGCACTTGTGTTAGTGTTGAAAAACCACTTTTCGCACTTGTGTTGGTGCAGGAAACCACTTTTGCACTTGTATTAGCGTGGAAAAACCACTTTTCGCACTTGTGTTAGTGTTGAAAAACCACTTTTCGCACTTGTGTTAGTGTTGAAAAACCACTTTTCACACTTGTGTTGGTGCAGGAAACCACTTTTGCACTTGTATTAGTGTGGAAAAAACACTTTTCGCACTTGTGTTAGTGTTGAAAAACCACTTTTCGCACTTGTGTTAGTGTTGAAAAACCACTTTTCGCACTTGTGTTGGTCCAGGAAACCACTTTTGCACTTGTATTAGTGTGGAAAAAACACTTTTTGCACTTGTGATAGTGTTGAAAAACCACTTTTCGCACTTGTGTTAGTGTTGAAAAACCACTTTTCGCACTTGTGTTGGTGCAGGAAACCACTTTTGCACTTGTATTAGTGTAGAAAAACCACTTTTCGCACTTGTGTTAGTGTTGAAAAACCATTTTTCGCACTTGTGTTAGTGTTGAAAAACCACTTTTCGCACTTGTGTTGGTGCAGGAAACCACTTTTGCACTTGTATTAGTGTGGAAAAACACTTTTTGCACTTGTGATAGTGTTGAAAAACCACTTTTCGCACTTGTGTTAGTGTTGAAAAACCACTTTTCGCACTTCTGTTGGTGCAGGAAACCACTTTTGCACTTGTATTAGTGTGGAAAAACCACTTTTCGCACTTGTGTTAGTGTTGAAAAACCACTTTTCGCACTTGTGTTAGTGTTGAAAAACCACTTTTCGCACTTGTGTTAGTGTTGAAAAACCACTTTTTGCACTTGTGTTGGTGGAGGAAACCACTTTTGCACTTGTGTTAGTGTGGAAAAAACACGTTTTGCACTTGTGATAGTGTTGAAAAACCACTTTTCGCACTTGTGTTAGTGTTGAAAAACCACTTTTCGCACTTGTGTTGGTGCAGGAAACCACTTTTGCACTTGTATTAGTGTGGAAAAACCACTTTTCGCACTCATGTTAGTGTTGAAAAACAACTTTTCGCACTTGTGTTAGTGTTGAAAAACCACTTTTCGCACTTGTGTTAGTGGTGAAAAACCACTTTTCGCACTTGTGTTAGTGTTGAAAAACCACTTTTCGCACTTGTGTTGGTGTTGAAAAACCACTTTTGCACATGTGTTAGTGTGGAAAAAACACTTTTCGCACTTGTGTTAGTGTTGAAAAACCACTTTTTGCACTTGTGTTGGTGCAGGAAACCACTTTTGCACTTGTATTAGTGTGGAAAAAACACTTTTCGCACTTGTGTTAGTGTTGAAAAACCACTTTTCGCACTTGTGTTGGTGCAGGAAACCACTTTTGCACTTGTATTAGTGTGGAAAAACCACTTTTCACACTTATGTTAGTGTTGAAAAACAACTTTTCGCACTTGTGTTAGTGTTGAAAACCACTTTTCGCACTTGTGTTAGTTGTCGAAAAACCACCTTTCGCACTTGTGTTGGTGCAGGCAACCATTTTTGCACTTGTATTAGTGTGGAAAAAACACTTTTTGCACTTGTGATAGTGTTGAAAAACCACTTTTCGCACTTGTCTTAGTGTTGAAAAACCACTTTTCGCACTTGTGTTAGTGTTGAAAAACCACTTTTCGCACTTGTGTTAGTGTTGAAAAACCACTTTTCGCACTTGTGTTGGTGTTGAAAAACCACTTTTGCACTTGTATTAGTGTGGAAAAAAACACTTTTCGCACTTGTGTTAGTGTTGAAAAACCACTTTTCGCACTTGTGTTAGTGTTGAAAAAACACTTTTCGCACTTGTGTTGGTGCAGGAAACCACTTTTGCACTTCTATTAGTGTGGAAAAAACACTTTTTGCACTTGTGATAGTGTTGAAAAACCACTTTTCGCACTTGTGTTAGTGTTGAAAAACCACTTTTCGCACTTGTGTTGGTGCAGGAAACCACTTTTGCACTTGTATTAGTGTGGAAAAACCACTTTTCGCACTTGTGTTAGTGTTGAAAAACCACTTTTCGCACTTGTGTTAGTGTTGAAAAACCACTTTCGCACTTGTCTTAGTGTTGAAAAACCACTTTTCGCACTTGTGTTGACGTGCAGGAAACCACTTTTGCACTTGTATTAGTGTGGAAAAAACACTTTACGCACTTGTGTTAGTGTTGAAAAACCACTTTTTGCACTTGTGTTAGTGTTGAAAAACCACTTTTCGCACTTGTGTTGGTGCAGGAAACTAGTTTAGCACTTGTATTAGTGTGGAAAAACCACTTTTCGCACTTGTGTTAGTGTTGAAAAACCACTTTTCGCACTTGTGTTAGTGTTGAAAAACCACTTTTCGCACTTGTGTTGGTGCAGGAAACCACTTCTGCACTTGTATTAGTGTGGAAAAACCACTTTTCACACTTGTGTTAGTGTTGAAAAACCACTTTTCGCACTTGTGTTAGTGTTGAAAAACCACTTTTCGCACTTGTGTTAGTGTTGAAAAACCACTTTTTGCACTTGTGTTTGTGTTGAAAAACCACTTTTCGCACTTGTGTTAGTGTTGAAAAACCACTTTTCGCACTTGTGTTTGTGTTGAAAAACCACTTTTCGCACTTGTGTTAGTGTTGAAAAACCACTTTTTGCACTTGTGTTGGTGCAGGAAACCACTTTTGCACTTGTATTAGTGTGGAAAAAACACTTTTCGCACTTGTGTTAATGTTGAAAAACCACTTTTCGCACTTGTGTTAGTGTTGAAAAACCACTTTTCGCACTTGTGTTTGTGTTGAAAAACCACTTTTCGCACTTGTGTTAGTGTTGAAAAACCACTTTTTGCACTTGTGTTGGTGCAGGAAACCACTTTTGCACTTGTATTAGTGTGGAAAAACCACTTTTCGCACTTGTGTTAGTGTTGAAAAACCACTTTTCGCACTTGTGTTAGTGTTGAAAAACCACTTTTCGCACTTGTGTTAGTGTTGAAAAACCACTTTTCGCACTAGTGTTAGTGTTGAAAAACCACTTTTCGCACTTGTGTTAGTGTTGAAAAACCACTTTTCGCACTTGTGTTAGTGTTGAAAAACCACTTTTCGCACTTGTGTTTGTGTTGAAAAACCACTTTTCGCACTTGTGGGAGTGTTGAAAAACCACTTTTCGCACTTGTTTTGGTGCAGGAAACCACTTTTGCACTTGTATTAGTGTGGAAAAAACACTTTTCGCACTTGTGTTAGTGTTGAAAAACACTTTTCGCACTTGTGTTGGTGCAGGAAACCACTTTTGCACTTGCATTAGTGTGGAAAAAACACTTTTTGCACTTGTGATAGTGTTGAAAAACCACTTTTGCACTTGTATTAGTGTGGAAAAAACACTTTTTGCACTTGTGTTAGTGTTGAAAAACCACTTTTCGCACATGTGTTGGTGCAGGAAACCACTTCTGCACTTGTATTAGTGTGGAAAAACCACTTTTCACACTTGTGTTAGTGTTGAAAAACCACTTTTCGCACTTGTTTTAGTGTTGAAAAACCACTTTTCGCACTTGTGTTAGTGTTGAAAAACCACTTTTTGCACTTGTGTTTGTGCAGGAAACCACTTTTGCACTTGTATTAGTGTGGAAAAAACACTTTTCGCACTTGTGTTAGTGTTGAAAAACCACTTTTCGCACTTGTGTTAGTGTTGAAAAACCACTTTTCGCACTTGTGTTTGTGTTGAAAAACCACTTTTCGCACTTGTGTTAGTGTTGAAAAACCACTTTTCGCACTTGTGTTGGTGCAGGAAACCACTTTTGCACTTGTATTAGTGTGGAAAAACCACTTTTCGCACTTGTGTTAGTGTTGAAAAACCACTTTTCGCACTTGTGTTAGTGTTGAAAAACCACTTTTCGCACTTGTGTTAGTGTTGAAAAACCACTTTTCGCACTTGTGTTAGTGTTGAAAAACCACTTTCGCACTTGTCTTAGTGTTGAAAAACCACTTTTCGCACTTGTGTTGACGTGCAGGAAACCACTTTTGCACTTGTATTAGTGTGGAAAAAATACTTTATGCACTTGTGTTAGTGTTGAAAAACCACTTTTCGCACTTGTGTTAGTGTTGAAAAACCACTTTTCGCACTTGTGTTGGTGCAGGAAACTAGTTTAGCACTTGTATTAGTGTGGAAAAACCACTTTTCGCACTTGTGTTAGTGTTGAAAAACCACTTTTCGCACTTGTGTTAGTGTTGAAAAACCACTTTTCGCACTTGTGTTGGTGCAGGAAACCACTTCTGCACTTGTATTAGTGTGGAAAAACCACTTTTCACACTTGTGTTAGTGTTGAAAAACCACTTTTCGCACTTGTGTTAGTGTTGAAAAACCACTTTTTGCACTTGGGTTGGTGCAGGAAACCACTTTTGCACTTGTATTAGTGTGGAAAAAACACTTTTCGCACTTGTGTTAATGTTGAAAAACCACTTTTCGCACTTGTGTTAGTGTTGAAAAACCACTTTTCGCACTTGTGTTAGTGTTGAAAAACCACTTTTCGCACTTGTGTTAGTGTTGAAAAACCACTTTTTGCACTTGTGTTGGTGCAGGAAACCACTTTTGCACTTGTATTAGTGTGGAAAAACCACTTTTCGCACTTGTGTTAGTGTTGAAAAACCACTTTTCGCACTTGTGTTAGTGTTGAAAAACCACTTTTCGCACTTGTGTTAGTGTTGAAAAACCACTTTTCACACTTGTGTTAGTGTTGAAAAACCACTTTTCGCACTTGTGTTAGTGTTGAAAAACCACTTTTCGCACTTGTGTTAGTGTTGAAAAACCACTTTTCGCACTTGTGTTTGTGTTGAAAAACCACTTTTCGCACTTGTGGGAGTGTTGAAAAACCACTTTTCGCACTTGTTTTGGTGCAGGAAACCACTTTTGCACTTGTATTAGTGTGGAAAAAACACTTTTCGCACTTGTGTTAGTGTTGAAAAACCACTTTTCGCACTTGTGTTGGTGCAGGAAACCACTTTTGCACTTGCATTAGTGTGGAAAAAACACTTTTTGCACTTGTGATAGTGTTGAAAAACCACTTTTGCACTTGTATTAGTGTGGAAAAAACACTTTTCGCACTTGTGTTAGTGTTGAAAAACCACTTTTCGCACATGTGTTGGTGCAGGAAACCACTTCTGCACTTGTATTAGTGTGGAAAAACTACTTTTCACACTTGTGTTAGTGTTGAAAAACCACTTTTCGCACTTGTGTTAGTGTTGAAAAACCACTTTTCGCACTTGTGTTAGTGTTGAAAAACCACTTTTTGCACTTGTGTTTGTGCAGGAAACCACTTTTGCACTTGTATTAGTGTGGAAAAAACACTTTTCACACTTGTGTTAGTGTTGAAAAACCACTTTTCGCACTTGTGTTAGTGTTGAAAAACCACTTTTCGCACTTGTGTTTGTGTTGAAAAACCACTTTTCGCACTTGTGTTAGTGTTGAAAAACCACTTTTCGCACTTGTGTTTGTGTTGAAAAACCACTTTTCGCACTTGTGTTAGTGGTGAAAAACCACTTTTCGCACTTGTGTTAGTGTTGAAAAACCACTTTTCGCACTTGTGTTGGTGTTGAAAAACCACTTTTGCACATGTGTTAGTGTGGAAAAAACACTTTTCGCACTTGTGTTAGTGTTGAAAAACCACTTTTTGCACTTGTGTTGGTGCAGGAAACCACTTTTGCACTTGTATTAGTGTGGAAAAAACACTTTTCGCACTTGTGTTAGTGTTGAAAAACCACTTTTCGCACTTGTGTTGGTGCAGGAAACCACTTTTGCACTTGTATTAGTGTGGAAAAACCACTTTTCACACTTATGTTAGTGTTGAAAAACAACTTTTCGCACTTGTGTTAGTGTTGAAAAACCACTTTTCGCACTTGTGTTAGTTGTCGAAAAACCACCTTTCGCACTTGTGTTGGTGCAGGAAACCACTTTTGCACTTGTATTAGTGTGGAAAAAACACTTTTCGCACTTGTGTTAGTGTTGAAAAACCACTTTTCGCACTTGTGTTAGTGTTGAAAAACCACTTTTCGCACTTGTGTTAGTGTTGAAAAACCACTTTTCGCACTTGTGTTAGTGTTGAAAAACCACTTTTTGCACTTGTGTTGGTGCAGGAAACCACTTTTGCACTTGTATTAGTGTGGAAAAACCACTTTTCGCACTTGTGTTAGTGTTGAAAAACCACTTTTCGCACTTGTGTTAGTGTTGAAAAACCACTTTTCGCACTTGTGTTAGTGTTGAAAAACCACTTTTCACACTTGTGTTAGTGTTGAAAAACCACTTTTCGCACTTGTGTTAGTGTTGAAAAACCACTTTTCGCACTTGTGTTAGTGTTGAAAAACCACTTTTCGCACTTGTGTTTGTGTTGAAAAACCACTTTTCGCACTTGTGGGAGTGTTGAAAAACCACTTTTCGCACTTGTTTTGGTGCAGGAAACCACTTTTGCACTTGTATTAGTGTGGAAAAAACACTTTTCGCACTTGTGTTAGTGTTGAAAAACCACTTTTCGCACTTGTGTTGGTGCAGGAAACCACTTTTGCACTTGCATTAGTGTGGAAAAAACACTTTTTGCACTTGTGATAGTGTTGAAAAACCACTTTTGCACTTGTATTAGTGTGGAAAAAACACTTTTCGCACTTGTGTTAGTGTTGAAAAACCACTTTTCGCACATGTGTTGGTGCAGGAAACCACTTCTGCACTTGTATTAGTGTGGAAAAACTACTTTTCACACTTGTGTTAGTGTTGAAAAACCACTTTTCGCACTTGTGTTAGTGTTGAAAAACCACTTTTCGCACTTGTGTTAGTGTTGAAAAACCACTTTTTGCACTTGTGTTTGTGCAGGAAACCACTTTTGCACTTGTATTAGTGTGGAAAAAACACTTTTCGCACTTGTGTTAGTGTTGAAAAACCACTTTTCGCACTTGTGTTAGTGTTGAAAAACCACTTTTCGCACTTGTGTTTGTGTTGAAAAACCACTTTTCGCACTTGTGTTAGTGTTGAAAAACCACTTTTCGCACTTGTGTTTGTGTTGAAAAACCACTTTTCGCACTTGTGTTAGTGGTGAAAAACCACTTTTCGCACTTGTGTTAGTGTTGAAAAACCACTTTTCGCACTTGTGTTGGTGTTGAAAAACCACTTTTGCACATGTGTTAGTGTGGAAAAAACACTTTTCGCACTTGTGTTAGTGTTGAAAAACCACTTTTTGCACTTGTGTTGGTGCAGGAAACCACTTTTGCACTTGCATTAGTGTGGAAAAAACACTTTTCGCACTTGTGTTAGTGTTGAAAAACCACTTTTCGCACTTGTGTTGGTGCAGGAAACCACTTTTGCACTTGTATTAGTGTGGAAAAACCACTTTTCACACTTATGTTAGTGTTGAAAAACAACTTTTCGCACTTGTGTTAGTGTTGAAAAACCACTTTTCGCACTTGTGTTAGTTGTCGAAAAACCACCTTTCGCACTTGTGTTGGTGCAGGCAACCATTTTTGCACTTGTATTAGTGTGGAAAAAACACTTTTTGCACTTGTGATAGTGTTGAAAAACCACTTTTCGCACTTGTCTTAGTGTTGAAAAACCACTTTTCGCACTTGTGTTAGTGTTGAAAAACCACTTTTCGCACTTGTGTTAGTGTTGAAAAACCACTTTTCGCACTTGTGTTGGTGTTGAAAAACCACTTTTGCACTTGTATTAGTGTGGAAAAAAACACTTTTCGCACTTGTGTTAGTGTTGAAAAACCACTTTTCGCACTTGTGTTAGTGTTGAAAAACCACTTTTCGCACTTGTGTTGGTGCAGGAAACCACTTTTGCACTTGTATTAGCGTGGAAAAACCACTTTTCGCACTTGTGTTAGTGTTGAAAAAACACTTTTCGCACTTGTGTTGGTACAGGAAACCACTTTTGCACTTGTATTAGTGTGGAAAAAACACTTTTCGCACTTGTGTTAGTGTTGAAAAACCACTTTTCGCACTTGTGTTAGTGTTGAAAAACCACTTTTCGCACTTGTGTTGGTGCAGGAAACCACTTTTGCACTTGTATTAGCGTGGAAAAACCACTTTTCGCACTTGTGTTAGTGTTGAAAAACCACTTTTCGCCCTTGTGTTAGTGTTGAAAAACCACTTTTCACACTTGTGTTGGTGCAGGAAACCACTTTTGCACTTGTATTAGTGTGGAAAAAACACTTTTCGCACTTGTGTTAGTGTTGAAAAACCACTTTTCGCACTTGTGTTAGTGTTGAAAAACCACTTTTCGCACTTGTGTTGGTCCAGGAAACCACTTTTGCACTTGTATTAGTGTGGAAAAAACACTTTTTGCACTTGTGATAGTGTTGAAAAACCACTTTTCGCACTTGTGTTAGTGTTGAAAAACCACTTTTCGCACTTGTGTTGGTGCAGGAAACCACTTTTGCACTTGTATTAGTGCAGAAAAACCACTTTTCGCACTTGTGTTAGTGTTGAAAAACCATTTTTCGCACTTGTGTTAGTGTTGAAAAACCACTTTTCGCACTTGTGTTGGTGCAGGAAACCACTTTTGCACTTGTATTAGTGTGGAAAAAACACTTTTTGCACTTGTGATAGTGTTGAAAAACCACTTTTCGCACTTGTGTTAGTGTTGAAAAACCACTTTTCGCACTTGTGTTGGTGCAGGAAACCACTTTTGCACTTGTATTAGTGTGGAAAAACCACTTTTCGCACTTGTGTTAGTGTTGAAAAACCACTTTTCGCACTTGTGTTAGTGTTGAAAAACCACTTTTCGCACTTGTGTTAGTGTTGAAAAACCACTTTTTGCACTTGTGTTGGTGCAGGAAACCACTTTTGCACTTGTGTTAGTGTGGAAAAAACACGTTTTGCACTTGTGATAGTGTTGAAAAACCACTTTTCGCACTTGTGTTAGTGTTGAAAAAACACTTTTCGCACTTGTGTTGGTACAGGAAACCACTTTTGCACTTGTATTAGTGTGGAAAAAACACTTTTCGCACTTGTGTTAGTGTTGAAAAACCACTTTTCGCACTTGTGTTAGTGTTGAAAAACCACTTTTCGCACTTGTGTTGGTGCAGGAAACCACTTTTGCACTTGTATTAGCGTGGAAAAACCACTTTTCGCACTTGTGTTAGTGTTGAAAAAACACTTTTCGCACTTGTGTTGGTACAGGAAACCACTTTTGCACTTGTATTAGTGTGGAAAAAACACTTTTCGCACTTGTGTTAGTGTTGAAAAACCACTTTTCGCACTTGTGTTAGTGTTGAAAAACCACTTTTCGCACTTGTGTTGGTGCAGGAAACCACTTTTGCACTTGTATTAGCGTGGAAAAACCACTTTTCGCACTTGTGTTAGTGTTGAAAAACCACTTTTCGCACTTGTGTTAGTGTTGAAAAACCACTTTTCACACTTGTGTTGGTGCAGGAAACCACTTTTGCACTTGTATTAGTGTGGAAAAAACACTTTTCGCACTTGTGTTAGTGTTGAAAAACCACTTTTCGCACTTGTGTTAGTGTTGAAAAACCACTTTTCGCACTTGTGTTGGTCCAGGAAACCACTTTTGCACTTGTATTAGTGTGGAAAAAACACTTTTTGCACTTGTGATAGTGTTGAAAAACCACTTTTCGCACTTGTGTTAGTGTTGAAAAACCACTTTTCGCACTTGTGTTGGTGCAGGAAACCACTTTTGCACTTGTATTAGTGTAGAAAAACCACTTTTCGCACTTGTGTTAGTGTTGAAAAACCATTTTTCGCACTTGTGTTAGTGTTGAAAAACCACTTTTCGCACTTGTGTTGGTGCAGGAAACCACTTTTGCACTTGTATTAGTGTGGAAAAACACTTTTTGCACTTGTGATAGTGTTGAAAAACCACTTTTCGCACTTGTGTTAGTGTTGAAAAACCACTTTTCGCACTTGTGTTGGTGCAGGAAACCACTTTTGCACTTGTATTAGTGTGGAAAAACCACTTTTCGCACTTGTGTTAGTGTTGAAAAACCACTTTTCGCACTTGTGTTAGTGTTGAAAAACCACTTTTCGCACTTGTGTTAGTGTTGAAAAACCACTTTTTGCACTTGTGTTGGTGGAGGAAACCACTTTTGCACTTGTGTTAGTGTGGAAAAAACACGTTTTGCACTTGTGATAGTGTTGAAAAACCACTTTTCGCACTTGTGTTAGTGTTGAAAAACCACTTTTCGCACTTGTGTTGGTGCAGGAAACCACTTTTGCACTTGTATTAGTGTGGCAAAACCACTTTTCGCACTTATGTTAGTGTTGAAAAACAACTTTTCGCACTTGTGTTAGTGTTGAAAAACCACTTTTCGCACTTGTGTTAGTGGTGAAAAACCACTTTTCGCACTTGTGTTAGTGTTGAAAAACCACTTTTCGCACTTGTGTTGGTGTTGAAAAACCACTTTTGCACATGTGTTAGTGTGGAAAAAACACTTTTCGCACTTGTGTTAGTGTTGAAAAACCACTTTTTGCACTTGTGTTGGTGCAGGAAACCACTTTTGCACTTGTATTAGTGTGGAAAAAACACTTTTCGCACTTGTGTTAGTGTTGAAAAACCACTTTTCGCACTTGTGTTGGTGCAGGAAACCACTTTTGCACTTGTATTAGTGTGGAAAAAACACGTTTTGCACTTGTGATAGTGTTGAAAAACCACTTTTCGCACTTGTGTTAGTGTTGAAAAACCACTTTTCGCACTTGTGTTGGTGCAGGAAACCACTTTTGCACTTGTATTAGTGTGGAAAAAACACTTTTTGCACTTGTGATAGTGTTGAAAAACCACTTTTCGCACTTGTGTTAGTGTTGAAAAACCACTTTTCGCACTTGTGTTGGTGCAGGAAACCACTTTTGCACTTGTATTAGTGTAGAAAAACCACTTTTCGCACTTGTGTTAGTGTTGAAAAACCATTTTTCGCACTTGTGTTAGTGTTGAAAAACCACTTTTCGCACTTGTGTTGGTGCAGGAAACCACTTTTGCACTTGTATTAGTGTGGAAAAAACACTTTTTGCACTTGTGATAGTGTTGAAAAACCACTTTTCGCACTTGTGTTAGTGTTGAAAAACCACTTTTCGCACTTGTGTTGGTGCAGGAAACCACTTTTGCACTTGTATTAGTGTGGAAAAACCACTTTTCGCACTTGTGTTAGTGTTGAAAAACCACTTTTCGCACTTGTGTTAGTGTTGAAAAACCACTTTTCGCACTTGTGTTAGTGTTGAAAAACCACTTTTTGCACTTGTGTTGGTGCAGGAAACCACTTTTGCACCTGTGTTAGTGTGGAAAAAACACGTTTTGCACTTGTGATAGTGTTGAAAAACCACTTTTCGCACTTGTGTTAGTGTTGAAAAAACACTTTTCGCACTTGTGTTGGTACAGGAAACCACTTTTGCACTTGTATTAGTGTGGAAAAAACACTTTTCGCACTTGTGTTAGTGTTGAAAAACCACTTTTCGCACTTGTGTTAGTGTTGAAAAACCACTTTTCGCACTTGTGTTGGTGCAGGAAACCACTTTTGCACTTGTATTAGCGTGGAAAACCACTTTTCGCACTTGTGTTAGTGTTGAAAAAACACTTTTCGCACTTGTGTTGGTACAGGAAACCACTTTTGCACTTGTATTAGTGTGGAAAAAACACTTTTCGCACTTGTGTTAGTGTTGAAAAACCACTTTTCGCACTTGTGTTAGTGTTGAAAAACCACTTTTCGCACTTGTGTTGGTGCAGGAAACCACTTTTGCACTTGTATTAGCGTGGAAAAACCACTTTTCGCACTTGTGTTAGTGTTGAAAAACCACTTTTCGCACTTGTGTTAGTGTTGAAAAACCACTTTTCACACTTGTGTTGGTGCAGGAAACCACTTTTGCACTTGTATTAGTGTGGAAAAAACACTTTTCGCACTTGTGTTAGTGTTGAAAAACCACTTTTCGCACTTGTGTTAGTGTTGAAAAACCACTTTTCGCACTTGTGTTGGTCCAGGAAACCACTTTTGCACTTGTATTAGTGTGGAAAAAACACTTTTTGCACTTGTGATAGTGTTGAAAAACCACTTTTCGCACTTGTGTTAGTGTTGAAAAACCACTTTTCGCACTTGTGTTGGTGCAGGAAACCACTTTTGCACTTGTATTAGTGTAGAAAAACCACTTTTCGCACTTGTGTTAGTGTTGAAAAACCATTTTTCGCACTTGTGTTAGTGTTGAAAAACCACTTTTCGCACTTGTGTTGGTGCAGGAAACCACTTTTGCACTTGTATTAGTGTGGAAAAAACACTTTTTGCACTTGTGATAGTGTTGAAAAACCACTTTTCGCACTTGTGTTAGTGTTGAAAAACCACTTTTCGCACTTGTGTTGGTGCAGGAAACCACTTTTGCACTTGTATTAGTGTGGAAAAACCACTTTTCGCACTTGTGTTAGTGTTGAAAAACCACTTTTCGCACTTGTGTTAGTGTTGAAAAACCACTTTTCGCACTTGTGTTAGTGTTGAAAAACCACTTTTTGCACTTGTGTTGGTGCAGGAAACCACTTTTGCACCTGTGTTAGTGTGGAAAAAACACGTTTTGCACTTGTGATAGTGTTGAAAAACCACTTTTCGCACTTGTGTTAGTGTTGAAAAAACACTTTTCGCACTTGTGTTGGTACAGGAAACCACTTTTGCACTTGTATTAGTGTGGAAAAAACACTTTTCGCACTTGTGTTAGTGTTGAAAAACCACTTTTCGCACTTGTGTTAGTGTTGAAAAACCACTTTTCGCACTTGTGTTGGTGCAGGAAACCACTTTTGCACTTGTATTAGCGTGGAAAACCACTTTTCGCACTTGTGTTAGTGTTGAAAAAACACTTTTCGCACTTGTGTTGGTACAGGAAACCACTTTTGCACTTGTATTAGTGTGGAAAAAACACTTTTCGCACTTGTGTTAGTGTTGAAAAACCACTTTTCGCACTTGTGTTAGTGTTGAAAAACCACTTTTCGCACTTGTGTTGGTGCAGGAAACCACTTTTGCACTTGTATTAGCGTGGAAAAACCACTTTTCGCACTTGTGTTAGTGTTGAAAAACCACTTTTCGCACTTGTGTTAGTGTTGAAAAACCACTTTTCACACTTGTGTTGGTGCAGGAAACCACTTTTGCACTTGTATTAGTGTGGAAAAAACACTTTTCGCACTTGTGTTAGTGTTGAAAAACCACTTTTCGCACTTGTGTTAGTGTTGAAAAACCACTTTTCGCACTTGTGTTGGTCCAGGAAACCACTTTTGCACTTGTATTAGTGTGGAAAAAACACTTTTTGCACTTGTGATAGTGTTGAAAAACCACTTTTCGCACTTGTGTTAGTGTTGAAAAACCACTTTTCGCACTTGTGTTGGTGCAGGAAACCACTTTTGCACTTGTATTAGTGTAGAAAAACCACTTTTCGCACTTGTGTTAGTGTTGAAAAACCATTTTTCGCACTTGTGTTAGTGTTGAAAAACCACTTTTCGCACTTGTGTTGGTGCAGGAAACCACTTTTGCACTTGTATTAGTGTGGAAAAACACTTTTTGCACTTGTGATAGTGTTGAAAAACCACTTTTCGCACTTGTGTTAGTGTTGAAAAACCACTTTTCGCACTTGTGTTGGTGCAGGAAACCACTTTTGCACTTGTATTAGTGTGGAAAAACCACTTTTCGCACTTGTGTTAGTGTTGAAAAACCACTTTTCGCACTTGTGTTAGTGTTGAAAAACCACTTTTCGCACTTGTGTTAGTGTTGAAAAACCACTTTTTGCACTTGTGTTGGTGGAGGAAACCACTTTTGCACTTGTGTTAGTGTGGAAAAAACACGTTTTGCACTTGTGATAGTGTTGAAAAACCACTTTTCGCACTTGTGTTAGTGTTGAAAAACCACTTTTCGCACTTGTGTTGGTGCAGGAAACCACTTTTGCACTTGTATTAGTGTGGAAAAACCACTTTTCGCACTCATGTTAGTGTTGAAAAACAACTTTTCGCACTTGTGTTAGTGTTGAAAAACCACTTTTCGCACTTGTGTTAGTGGTGAAAAACCACTTTTCGCACTTGTGTTAGTGTTGAAAAACCACTTTTCGCACTTGTGTTGGTGTTGAAAAACCACTTTTGCACATGTGTTAGTGTGGAAAAAACACTTTTCGCACTTGTGTTAGTGTTGAAAAACCACTTTTTGCACTTGTGTTGGTGCAGGAAACCACTTTTGCACTTGTATTAGTGTGGAAAAAACACTTTTCGCACTTGTGTTAGTGTTGAAAAACCACTTTTCGCACTTGTGTTGGTGCAGGAAACCACTTTTGCACTTGTATTAGTGTGGAAAAACCACTTTTCACACTTATGTTAGTGTTGAAAAACAACTTTTCGCACTTGTGTTAGTGTTGAAAAACCACTTTTCGCACTTGTGTTAGTTGTCGAAAAACCACCTTTCGCACTTGTGTTGGTGCAGGCAACCATTTTTGCACTTGTATTAGTGTGGAAAAAACACTTTTTGCACTTGTGATAGTGTTGAAAAACCACTTTTCGCACTTGTCTTAGTGTTGAAAAACCACTTTTCGCACTTGTGTTAGTGTTGAAAAACCACTTTTCGCACTTGTGTTAGTGTTGAAAAACCACTTTTCGCACTTGTGTTGGTGTTGAAAAACCACTTTTGCACTTGTATTAGTGTGGAAAAAAACACTTTTCGCACTTGTGTTAGTGTTGAAAAACCACTTTTCGCACTTGTGTTAGTGTTGAAAAAACACTTTTCGCACTTGTGTTGGTGCAGGAAACCACTTTTGCACTTCTATTAGTGTGGAAAAAACACTTTTTGCACTTGTGATAGTGTTGAAAAACCACTTTTCGCACTTGTGTTAGTGTTGAAAAACCACTTTTCGCACTTGTGTTGGTGCAGGAAACCACTTTTGCACTTGTATTAGTGTGGAAAAACCACTTTTCGCACTTGTGTTAGTGTTGAAAAACCACTTTTCGCACTTGTGTTAGTGTTGAAAAACCACTTTCGCACTTGTCTTAGTGTTGAAAAACCACTTTTCGCACTTGTGTTGACGTGCAGGAAACCACTTTTGCACTTGTATTAGTGTGGAAAAAACACTTTACGCACTTGTGTTAGTGTTGAAAAACCACTTTTTGCACTTGTGTTAGTGTTGAAAAACCACTTTTCGCACTTGTGTTGGTGCAGGAAACTAGTTTAGCACTTGTATTAGTGTGGAAAAACCACTTTTCGCACTTGTGTTAGTGTTGAAAAACCACTTTTCGCACTTGTGTTAGTGTTGAAAAACCACTTTTCGCACTTGTGTTGGTGCAGGAAACCACTTCTGCACTTGTATTAGTGTGGAAAAACCACTTTTCACACTTGTGTTAGTGTTGAAAAACCACTTTTCGCACTTGTGTTAGTGTTGAAAAACCACTTTTCGCACTTGTGTTAGTGTTGAAAAACCACTTTTTGCACTTGTGTTTGTGTTGAAAAACCACTTTTCGCACTTGTGTTAGTGTTGAAAAACCACTTTTCGCACTTGTGTTTGTGTTGAAAAACCACTTTTCGCACTTGTGTTAGTGTTGAAAAACCACTTTTTGCACTTGTGTTGGTGCAGGAAACCACTTTTGCACTTGTATTAGTGTGGAAAAAACACTTTTCGCACTTGTGTTAATGTTGAAAAACCACTTTTCGCACTTGTGTTAGTGTTGAAAAACCACTTTTCGCACTTGTGTTTGTGTTGAAAAACCACTTTTCGCACTTGTGTTAGTGTTGAAAAACCACTTTTTGCACTTGTGTTGGTGCAGGAAACCACTTTTGCACTTGTATTAGTGTGGAAAAACCACTTTTCGCACTTGTGTTAGTGTTGAAAAACCACTTTTCGCACTTGTGTTAGTGTTGAAAAACCACTTTTCGCACTTGTGTTAGTGTTGAAAAACCACTTTTCGCACTAGTGTTAGTGTTGAAAAACCACTTTTCGCACTTGTGTTAGTGTTGAAAAACCACTTTTCGCACTTGTGTTAGTGTTGAAAAACCACTTTTCGCACTTGTGTTTGTGTTGAAAAACCACTTTTCGCACTTGTGGGAGTGTTGAAAAACCACTTTTCGCACTTGTTTTGGTGCAGGAAACCACTTTTGCACTTGTATTAGTGTGGAAAAAACACTTTTCGCACTTGTGTTAGTGTTGAAAAACACTTTTCGCACTTGTGTTGGTGCAGGAAACCACTTTTGCACTTGCATTAGTGTGGAAAAAACACTTTTTGCACTTGTGATAGTGTTGAAAAACCACTTTTGCACTTGTATTAGTGTGGAAAAAACACTTTTTGCACTTGTGTTAGTGTTGAAAAACCACTTTTCGCACATGTGTTGGTGCAGGAAACCACTTCTGCACTTGTATTAGTGTGGAAAAACCACTTTTCACACTTGTGTTAGTGTTGAAAAACCACTTTTCGCACTTGTTTTAGTGTTGAAAAACCACTTTTCGCACTTGTGTTAGTGTTGAAAAACCACTTTTTGCACTTGTGTTTGTGCAGGAAACCACTTTTGCACTTGTATTAGTGTGGAAAAAACACTTTTCGCACTTGTGTTAGTGTTGAAAAACCACTTTTCGCACTTGTGTTAGTGTTGAAAAACCACTTTTCGCACTTGTGTTTGTGTTGAAAAACCACTTTTCGCACTTGTGTTAGTGTTGAAAAACCACTTTTCGCACTTGTGTTGGTGCAGGAAACCACTTTTGCACTTGTATTAGTGTGGAAAAACCACTTTTCGCACTTGTGTTAGTGTTGAAAAACCACTTTTCGCACTTGTGTTAGTGTTGAAAAACCACTTTTCGCACTTGTGTTAGTGTTGAAAAACCACTTTTCGCACTTGTGTTAGTGTTGAAAAACCACTTTCGCACTTGTCTTAGTGTTGAAAAACCACTTTTCGCACTTGTGTTGACGTGCAGGAAACCACTTTTGCACTTGTATTAGTGTGGAAAAAATACTTTATGCACTTGTGTTAGTGTTGAAAAACCACTTTTCGCACTTGTGTTAGTGTTGAAAAACCACTTTTCGCACTTGTGTTGGTGCAGGAAACTAGTTTAGCACTTGTATTAGTGTGGAAAAACCACTTTTCGCACTTGTGTTAGTGTTGAAAAACCACTTTTCGCACTTGTGTTAGTGTTGAAAAACCACTTTTCGCACTTGTGTTGGTGCAGGAAACCACTTCTGCACTTGTATTAGTGTGGAAAAACCACTTTTCACACTTGTGTTAGTGTTGAAAAACCACTTTTCGCACTTGTGTTAGTGTTGAAAAACCACTTTTTGCACTTGGGTTGGTGCAGGAAACCACTTTTGCACTTGTATTAGTGTGGAAAAAACACTTTTCGCACTTGTGTTAATGTTGAAAAACCACTTTTCGCACTTGTGTTAGTGTTGAAAAACCACTTTTCGCACTTGTGTTAGTGTTGAAAAACCACTTTTCGCACTTGTGTTAGTGTTGAAAAACCACTTTTTGCACTTGTGTTGGTGCAGGAAACCACTTTTGCACTTGTATTAGTGTGGAAAAACCACTTTTCGCACTTGTGTTAGTGTTGAAAAACCACTTTTCGCACTTGTGTTAGTGTTGAAAAACCACTTTTCGCACTTGTGTTAGTGTTGAAAAACCACTTTTCACACTTGTGTTAGTGTTGAAAAACCACTTTTCGCACTTGTGTTAGTGTTGAAAAACCACTTTTCGCACTTGTGTTAGTGTTGAAAAACCACTTTTCGCACTTGTGTTTGTGTTGAAAAACCACTTTTCGCACTTGTGGGAGTGTTGAAAAACCACTTTTCGCACTTGTTTTGGTGCAGGAAACCACTTTTGCACTTGTATTAGTGTGGAAAAAACACTTTTCGCACTTGTGTTAGTGTTGAAAAACCACTTTTCGCACTTGTGTTGGTGCAGGAAACCACTTTTGCACTTGCATTAGTGTGGAAAAAACACTTTTTGCACTTGTGATAGTGTTGAAAAACCACTTTTGCACTTGTATTAGTGTGGAAAAAACACTTTTCGCACTTGTGTTAGTGTTGAAAAACCACTTTTCGCACATGTGTTGGTGCAGGAAACCACTTCTGCACTTGTATTAGTGTGGAAAAACTACTTTTCACACTTGTGTTAGTGTTGAAAAACCACTTTTCGCACTTGTGTTAGTGTTGAAAAACCACTTTTCGCACTTGTGTTAGTGTTGAAAAACCACTTTTTGCACTTGTGTTTGTGCAGGAAACCACTTTTGCACTTGTATTAGTGTGGAAAAAACACTTTTCACACTTGTGTTAGTGTTGAAAAACCACTTTTCGCACTTGTGTTAGTGTTGAAAAACCACTTTTCGCACTTGTGTTTGTGTTGAAAAACCACTTTTCGCACTTGTGTTAGTGTTGAAAAACCACTTTTCGCACTTGTGTTTGTGTTGAAAAACCACTTTTCGCACTTGTGTTAGTGGTGAAAAACCACTTTTCGCACTTGTGTTAGTGTTGAAAAACCACTTTTCGCACTTGTGTTGGTGTTGAAAAACCACTTTTGCACATGTGTTAGTGTGGAAAAAACACTTTTCGCACTTGTGTTAGTGTTGAAAAACCACTTTTTGCACTTGTGTTGGTGCAGGAAACCACTTTTGCACTTGTATTAGTGTGGAAAAAACACTTTTCGCACTTGTGTTAGTGTTGAAAAACCACTTTTCGCACTTGTGTTGGTGCAGGAAACCACTTTTGCACTTGTATTAGTGTGGAAAAACCACTTTTCACACTTATGTTAGTGTTGAAAAACAACTTTTCGCACTTGTGTTAGTGTTGAAAAACCACTTTTCGCACTTGTGTTAGTTGTCGAAAAACCACCTTTCGCACTTGTGTTGGTGCAGGAAACCACTTTTGCACTTGTATTAGTGTGGAAAAAACACTTTTCGCACTTGTGTTAGTGTTGAAAAACCACTTTTCGCACTTGTGTTAGTGTTGAAAAACCACTTTTCGCACTTGTGTTAGTGTTGAAAAACCACTTTTCGCACTTGTGTTAGTGTTGAAAAACCACTTTTTGCACTTGTGTTGGTGCAGGAAACCACTTTTGCACTTGTATTAGTGTGGAAAAACCACTTTTCGCACTTGTGTTAGTGTTGAAAAACCACTTTTCGCACTTGTGTTAGTGTTGAAAAACCACTTTTCGCACTTGTGTTAGTGTTGAAAACCACTTTTCACACTTGTGTTAGTGTTGAAAAACCACTTTTCGCACTTGTGTTAGTGTTGAAAAACCACTTTCGCACTTGTGTTAGTGTTGAAAAACCACTTTTCGCACTTGTGTTTGTGTTGAAAAACCACTTTTCGCACTTGTGGGAGTGTTGAAAAACCACTTTTCGCACTTGTTTTGGTGCAGGAAACCACTTTTGCACTTGTATTAGTGTGGAAAAAACACTTTTCGCACTTGTGTTAGTGTTGAAAAACCACTTTTCGCACTTGTGTTGGTGCAGGAAACCACTTTTGCACTTGCATTAGTGTGGAAAAAACACTTTTTGCACTTGTGATAGTGTTGAAAAACCACTTTTGCACTTGTATTAGTGTGGAAAAAACACTTTTCGCACTTGTGTTAGTGTTGAAAAACCACTTTTCGCACATGTGTTGGTGCAGGAAACCACTTCTGCACTTGTATTAGTGTGGAAAAACTACTTTTCACACTTGTGTTAGTGTTGAAAAACCACTTTTCGCACTTGTGTTAGTGTTGAAAAACCACTTTTCGCACTTGTGTTAGTGTTGAAAACCACTTTTTGCACTTGTGTTTGTGCAGGAAACCACTTTTGCACTTGTATTAGTGTGGAAAAAACACTTTTCGCACTTGTGTTAGTGTTGAAAAACCACTTTTCGCACTTGTGTTAGTGTTGAAAAACCACTTTTCGCACTTGTGTTTGTGTTGAAAAACCACTTTTCGCACTTGTGTTAGTGTTGAAAAACCACTTTTCGCACTTGTGTTTGTGTTGAAAAACCACTTTTCGCACTTGTGTTAGTGGTGAAAAACCACTTTTCGCACTTGTGTTAGTGTTGAAAAACCACTTTTCGCACTTGTGTTGGTGTTGAAAAACCACTTTTGCACATGTTGTTAGTGTGGAAAAAACACTTTTCGCACTTGTGTTAGTGTTGAAAAACCACTTTTTGCACTTGTGTTGGTGCAGGAAACCACTTTTGCACTTGTATTAGTGTGGAAAAAACACTTTTCGCACTTGTGTTAGTGTTGAAAAACCACTTTTCGCACTTGTGTTGGTGCAGGAAACCACTTTTGCACTTGTATTAGTGTGGAAAAACCACTTTTCACACTTATGTTAGTGTTGAAAAACAACTTTTCGCACTTGTGTTAGTGTTGAAAAACCACTTTTCGCACTTGTGTTAGTTGTCGAAAAACCACCTTTCGCACTTGTGTTGGTGCAGGCAACCATTTTTGCACTTGTATTAGTGTGGAAAAAACACTTTTTGCACTTGTGATAGTGTTGAAAAACCACTTTTCGCACTTGTCTTAGTGTTGAAAAACCACTTTTCGCACTTGTGTTAGTGTTGAAAAACCACTTTTCGCACTTGTGTTAGTGTTGAAAAACCACTTTTCGCACTTGTGTTGGTGTTGAAAAACCACTTTTGCACTTGTATTAGTGTGGAAAAAAACACTTTTCGCACTTGTGTTAGTGTTGAAAAACCACTTTTCGCACTTGTGTTAGTGTTGAAAAACCACTTTTCGCACTTGTGTTGGTGCAGGAAACCACTTTTGCACTTGTATTAGCGTGGAAAAACCACTTTTCGCACTTGTGTTAGTGTTGAAAAAACACTTTTCGCACTTGTGTTGGTACAGGAAACCACTTTTGCACTTGTATTAGTGTGGAAAAAACACTTTTCGCACTTGTGTTAGTGTTGAAAAACCACTTTTCGCACTTGTGTTAGTGTTGAAAAACCACTTTTCGCACTTGTGTTGGTGCAGGAAACCACTTTTGCACTTGTATTAGCGTGGAAAAACCACTTTTCGCACTTGTGTTAGTGTTGAAAAACCACTTTTCGCCCTTGTGTTAGTGTTGAAAAACCACTTTTCACACTTGTGTTGGTGCAGGAAACCACTTTTGCACTTGTATTAGTGTGGAAAAAACACTTTTCGCACTTGTGTTAGTGTTGAAAAACCACTTTTCGCACTTGTGTTAGTGTTGAAAAACCACTTTTCGCACTTGTGTTGGTCCAGGAAACCACTTTTGCACTTGTATTAGTGTGGAAAAAACACTTTTTGCACTTGTGATAGTGTTGAAAAACCACTTTTCGCACTTGTGTTAGTGTTGAAAAACCACTTTTCGCACTTGTGTTGGTGCAGGAAACCACTTTTGCACTTGTATTAGTGCAGAAAAACCACTTTTCGCACTTGTGTTAGTGTTGAAAAACCATTTTTCGCACTTGTGTTAGTGTTGAAAAACCACTTTTCGCACTTGTGTTGGTGCAGGAAACCACTTTTGCACTTGTATTAGTGTGGAAAAAACACTTTTTGCACTTGTGATAGTGTTGAAAAACCACTTTTCGCACTTGTGTTAGTGTTGAAAAACCACTTTTCGCACTTGTGTTGGTGCAGGAAACCACTTTTGCACTTGTATTAGTGTGGAAAAACCACTTTTCGCACTTGTGTTAGTGTTGAAAAACCACTTTTCGCACTTGTGTTAGTGTTGAAAAACCACTTTTCGCACTTGTGTTAGTGTTGAAAAACCACTTTTTGCACTTGTGTTGGTGGAGGAAACCACTTTTGCACTTGTGTTAGTGTGGAAAAAACACGTTTTGCACTTGTGATAGTGTTGAAAAACCACTTTTCGCACTTGTGTTAGTGTTGAAAAACCACTTTTCGCACTTGTGTTGGTGCAGGAAACCACTTTTGCACTTGTATTAGTGTGGAAAAACCACTTTTCGCACTTATGTTAGTGTTGAAAAACAACTTTTCGCACTTGTGTTAGTGTTGAAAAACCACTTTTCGCACTTGTGTTAGTGGTGAAAAACCACTTTTCGCACTTGTGTTAGTGTTGAAAAACCACTTTTCGCACTTGTGTTGGTGTTGAAAAACCACTTTTGCACATGTGTTAGTGTGGAAAAAACACTTTTCGCACTTGTGTTAGTGTTGAAAAACCACTTTTTGCACTTGTGTTGGTGCAGGAAACCACTTTTGCACTTGTATTAGTGTGGAAAAAACACTTTTCACACTTGTGTTAGTGTTGAAAAACCACTTTTCGCACTTGTGTTGGTGCAGGAAACCACTTTTGCACTTGTATTAGTGTGGAAAAACCACTTTTCACACTTATGTTAGTGTTGAAAAACAACTTTTCGCACTTGTGTTAGTGTTGAAAAACCACTTTTCGCACTTGTGTTAGTTGTCGAAAAACCACCTTTCGCACTTGTGTTGGTGCAGGCAACCATTTTTGCACTTGTATTAGTGTGGAAAAAACACTTTTTGCACTTGTGATAGTGTTGAAAAACCACTTTTCGCACTTGTCTTAGTGTTGAAAAACCACTTTTCGCACTTGTGTTAGTGTTGAAAAACCACTTTTCGCACTTGTGTTAGTGTTGAAAAACCACTTTTCGCACTTGTGTTGGTGTTGAAAAACCACTTTTGCACTTGTATTAGTGTGGAAAAAAACACTTTTCGCACTTGTGTTAGTGTTGAAAAACCACTTTTCGCACTTGTGTTAGTGTTGAAAAAACACTTTTCGCACTTGTGTTGGTGCAGGAAACCACTTTTGCACTTCTATTAGTGTGGAAAAAACACTTTTTGCACTTGTGATAGTGTTGAAAAACCACTTTTCGCACTTGTGTTAGTGTTGAAAAACCACTTTTCGCACTTGTGTTGGTGCAGGAAACCACTTTTGCACTTGTATTAGTGTGGAAAAACCACTTTTCGCACTTGTGTTAGTGTTGAAAAACCACTTTTCGCACTTGTGTTAGTGTTGAAAAACCACTTTCGCACTTGTCTTAGTGTTGAAAAACCACTTTTCGCACTTGTGTTGACGTGCAGGAAACCACTTTTGCACTTGTATTAGTGTGGAAAAAACACTTTACGCACTTGTGTTAGTGTTGAAAAACCACTTTTCGCACTTGTGTTAGTGTTGAAAAACCACTTTTCGCACTTGTGTTGGTGCAGGAAACTAGTTTAGCACTTGTATTAGTGTGGAAAAACCACTTTTCGCACTTGTGTTAGTGTTGAAAAACCACTTTTCGCACTTGTGTTAGTGTTGAAAAACCACTTTTCGCACTTGTGTTGGTGCAGGAAACCACTTCTGCACTTGTATTAGTGTGGAAAAACCACTTTTCACACTTGTGTTAGTGTTGAAAAACCACTTTTCGCACTTGTGTTAGTGTTGAAAAACCACTTTTCGCACTTGTGTTAGTGTTGAAAAACCACTTTTCGCACTTGTGTTTGTGTTGAAAAACCACTTTTCGCACTTGTGTTAGTGTTGAAAAACCACTTTTTGCACTTGTGTTGGTGCAGGAAACCACTTTTGCACTTGTATTAGTGTGGAAAAAACACTTTTCGCACTTGTGTTAATGTTGAAAAACCACTTTTCGCACTTGTGTTAGTGTTGAAAAACCACTTTTCGCACTTGTGTTTGTGTTGAAAAACCACTTTTCGCACTTGTGTTAGTGTTGAAAAACCACTTTTTGCACTTGTGTTGGTGCAGGAAACCACTTTTGCACTTGTATTAGTGTGGAAAAACCACTTTTCGCACTTGTGTTAGTGTTGAAAAACCACTTTTCGCACTTGTGTTAGTGTTGAAAAACCACTTTTCGCACTTGTGTTAGTGTTGAAAAACCACTTTTCGCACTTGTGTTAGTGTTGAAAAACCACTTTTCGCACTTGTGTTAGTGTTGAAAAACCACTTTTCGCACTTGTGTTAGTGTTGAAAAACCACTTTTCGCACTTGTGTTTGTGTTGAAAAACCACTTTTCGCACTTGTGGGAGTGTTGAAAAACCACTTTTCGCACTTGTTTTGGTGCAGGAAACCACTTTTGCACTTGTATTAGTGTGGAAAAAACACTTTTCGCACTTGTGTTAGTGTTGAAAAACCACTTTTCGCACTTGTGTTGGTGCAGGAAACCACTTTTGCACTTGCATTAGTGTGGAAAAAACACTTTTTGCACTTGTGATAGTGTTGAAAAACCACTTTTGCACTTGTATTAGTGTGGAAAAAACACTTTTTGCACTTGTGTTTGTGTTGAAAAACCACTTTTCGCACATGTGTTGGTGCAGGAAACCACTTCTGCACTTGTATTAGTGTGGAAAAACCACTTTTCACACTTGTGTTAGTGTTGAAAAACCACTTTTCGCACTTGTGTTAGTGTTGAAAAACCACTTTTCGCACTTGTGTTAGTGTTGAAAAACCACTTTTTGCACTTGTGTTTGTGCAGGAAACCACTTTTGCACTTGTATTAGTGTGGAAAAAACACTATTCGCACTTGTGTTAGTGTTGAAAAACCACTTTTCGCACTTGTGTTAGTGTTGAAAAACCACTTTTCGCACTTGTGTTTGTGTTGAAAAACCACTTTTCGCACTTGTGTTAGTGTTGAAAAACCACTTTTCGCACTTGTGTTGGTGCAGGAAACCACTTTTGCACTTGTATTAGTGTGGAAAAACCACTTTTCGCACTTGTGTTAGTGTTGAAAAACCACTTTTCGCACTTGTGTTAGTGTTGAAAAACCACTTTTCGCACTTGTGTTAGTGTTGAAAAACCACTTTTCGCACTTGTGTTAGTGTTGAAAAACCACTTTCGCACTTGTCTTAGTGTTGAAAAACCACTTTTCGCACTTGTGTTGACGTGCAGGAAACCACTTTTGCACTTGTATTAGTGTGGAAAAAACACTTTATGCACTTGTGTTAGTGTTGAAAAACCACTTTTCGCACTTGTGTTAGTGTTGAAAAACCACTTTTCGCACTTGTGTTGGTGCAGGAAACTAGTTTAGCACTTGTATTAGTGTGGAAAAACCACTTTTCGCACTTGTGTTAGTGTTGAAAAACCACTTTTCGCACTTGTGTTAGTGTTGAAAAACCACTTTTCGCACTTGTGTTGGTGCAGGAAACCACTTCTGCACTTGTATTAGTGTGGAAAAACCACTTTTCACACTTGTGTTAGTGTTGAAAAACCACTTTTCGCACTTGTGTTAGTGTTGAAAAACCACTTTTCGCACTTGTGTTCGTGTTGAAAAACCACTTTTTGCACTTGTGTTTGTGCAGGAAACCACTTTTGCACTTGTATTAGTGTGGAAAAAACACTTTTCGCACTTGTGTTAATGTTGAAAAACCACTTTTCGCACTTGTGTTAGTGTTGAAAAACCACTTTTCGCACTTGTGTTAGTGTTGAAAAACCACTTTTCGCACTTGTGTTAGTGTTGAAAAACCACTTTTTGCACTTGTGTTGGTGCAGGAAACCACTTTTGCACTTGTATTAGTGTGGAAAAACCACTTTTCGCACTTGTGTTAGTGTTGAAAAACCACTTTTCGCACTTGTGTTAGTGTTGAAAAACCACTTTTCGCACTTGTGTTAGTGTTGAAAAACCACTTTTCACACTTGTGTTAGTGTTGAAAAACCACTTTTCGCACTTGTGTTAGTGTTGAAAAACCACTTTTCGCACTTGTGTTAGTGTTGAAAAACCACTTTTCGCACTTGTGTTTGTGTTGAAAAACCACTTTTCGCACTTGTGGGAGTGTTGAAAAACCACTTTTCGCACTTGTTTTGGTGCAGGAAACCACTTTTGCACTTGTATTAGTGTGGAAAAAACACTTTTCGCACTTGTGTTAGTGTTGAAAAACCACTTTTCGCACTTGTGTTGGTGCAGGAAACCACTTTTGCACTTGCATTAGTGTGGAAAAAACACTTTTTGCACTTGTGATAGTGTTGAAAAACCACTTTTGCACTTGTATTAGTGTGGAAAAAACACTTTTCGCACTTGTGTTAGTGTTGAAAAACCACTTTTCGCACATGTGTTGGTGCAGGAAACCACTTCTGCACTTGTATTAGTGTGGAAAAACTACTTTTCACACTTGTGTTAGTGTTGAAAAACCACTTTTCGCACTTGTGTTAGTGTTGAAAAACCACTTTTCGCACTTGTGTTAGTGTTGAAAAACCACTTTTTGCACTTGTGTTTGTGCAGGAAACCACTTTTGCACTTGTATTAGTGTGGAAAAAACACTTTTCGCACTTGTGTTAGTGTTGAAAAACCACTTTTCGCACTTGTGTTAGTGTTGAAAATCCACTTTTCGCACTTGTGTTTGTGTTGAAAAACCACTTTTCGCACTTGTGTTAGTGTTGAAAAACCACTTTTCGCACTTGTGTTGGTGCAGGAAACCACTTTTGCACTTGTATTAGTGTGGAAAAACCACTTTTCGCACTTGTGTTAGTGTTGAAAAACCACTTTTCGCACTTGTGTTAGTGTTGAAAAACCACTTTTCGCACTTGTGTTAGTGTTGAAAAACCACTTTTCGCACTTGTGTTAGTGTTGAAAAACCACTTTTCGCACTTGTGTTAGTGTTGAAAAACCACTTTTCGCACTTGTGTTAGTGTTGAAAAACCACTTTTCGCACTTGTGTTTGTGTTGAAAAACCACTTTTCGCACTTGTGGGAGTGTTGAAAAACCACTTTTCGCACTTGTTTTGGTGCAGGAAACCACTTTTGCACTTGTATTAGTGTGGAAAAAACACTTTTCGCACTTGTGTTAGTGTTGAAAAACCACTTTTCGCACTTGTGTTGGTGCAGGAAACCACTTTTGCAC
The DNA here is from genome assembly GCF_964187855.1 of Myxine glutinosa. Taxonomy (NCBI): domain Eukaryota; kingdom Metazoa; phylum Chordata; class Myxini; order Myxiniformes; family Myxinidae; genus Myxine; species Myxine glutinosa. Next base: position 55,181 of record NW_027617622.1, on the reverse strand, counting down.
TTGCATTAGTGTGGAAAAAACACTTTTTGCACTTGTGATAGTGTTGAAAAACCACTTTTGCACTTGTATTAGTGTGGAAAAAACACTTTTCGCACTTGTGTTAGTGTTCAAAAACCACTTTTCGCACTTGTGTTGGTGCAGGAAACCACGTTTGCACTTGTATTAGTGTGGAAAAAACACTTTTTGCACTTGTGATAGTGTTGAAAAACCACTTTTCGCACTTGTGTTAGTGTTGAAAAACCACTTTTCGCACTTGTGTTAGTGTTGAAAAACCACTTTTCGCACTTGTGTTGGTGTTGAAAAACCACTTTTTCACTTGTATTAGTGTGAAAAAAACACTTTTCGCACTTGTGTTAGTGATGAAAAACCACTTTTCGCACTTGTGTTAGTTTTGAAAAAACACTTTTCGTACTTGTGTTGGTGCAGGAAACCACTTTTGCACTTGTATTAGTGTGGAAAAAACACTTTTTGCACTTGTGATAGTGTTGAAAAACTACTTTTCGCACTTGTGTTAGTGTTGAAAAACCACTTTTCGCACTTGCGTTAGTGTTGAAAAACCACTTTTCGCACTTGTGTTAGTGTTGAAAAACCACTTTTCGCACTTGTGTTGGTGCAGGAAACCACTTTTGCACTTGTATTAGTGTAGAAAAACCACTTTTCGCACTTGTGTTAGTGTTGAAAAACCATTTTTCGCACTTGTGTTAGTGTTGAAAAACCACTTTTCGCACTTGTGTTGGTGCAGGAAACCACTTTTGCACTTGTATTAGTGTGGAAAAAACACTTTTTGCACTTGTGATAGTGTTGAAAAACCACTTTTCGCACTTGTGTTAGTGTTGAAAAACCACTTTTCGCACTTGTGTTGGTGCAGGAAACCACTTTTGCACTTGTATTAGTGTGGAAAAACCACTTTTCGCACTTGTGTTAGTGTTGAAAAACCACTTTTCGCACTTGTGTTAGTGTTGAAAAACCACTTTTCGCACTTGTGTTAGTGTTGAAAAACCACTTTTTGCACTTGTGTTGGTGGAGGAAACCACTTTTGCACTTGTGTTAGTGTGGAAAAAACACGTTTTGCACTTGTGATAGTGTTGAAAAACCACTTTTCGCACTTGTGTTAGTGTTGAAAAACCACTTTTCGCACTTGTGTTGGTGCAGGAAACCACTTTTGCACTTGTATTAGTGTGGAAAAACCACTTTTCGCACTTATGTTAGTGTTGAAAAACAACTTTTCGCACTTGTGTTAGTGTTGAAAAACCACTTTTCGCACTTGTGTTAGTGGTGAAAAACCACTTTTCGCACTTGTGTTAGTGTTGAAAAACCACTTTTCGCACTTGTGTTGGTGTTGAAAAACCACTTTTGCACATGTGTTAGTGTGGAAAAAACACTTTTCGCACTTGTGTTAGTGTTGAAAAACCACTTTTTGCACTTGTGTTGGTGCAGGAAACCACTTTTGCACTTGTATTAGTGTGGAAAAAACACTTTTCGCACTTGTGTTAGTGTTGAAAAACCACTTTTCGCGCTTGTGTTGGTGCAGGAAACCACTTTTGCACTTGTACTAGTGTGGAAAAACCACTTTTCACACTTATGTTAGTGTTGAAAAACAACTTTTCGCACTTGTGTTAGTTGTCGAAAAACCACCTTTCGCACTTGTGTTGGTGCAGGCAACCATTTTTGCACTTGTATTAGTGTGGAAAAAACACTTTTTGCACTTGTGATAGTGTTGAAAAACCACTTTTCGCACTTGTCTTAGTGTTGAAAAACCACTTTTCGCACTTGTGTTAGTGTTGAAAAACCACTTTTCGCACTTGTGTTAGTGTTGAAAAACCACTTTTCGCACTTGTGTTGGTGTTGAAAAACCACTTTTGCACTTGTATTAGTGTGGAAAAAAACACTTTTCGCACTTGTGTTAGTGTTGAAAAACCACTTTTCGCACTTGTGTTAGTGTTGAAAAAACACTTTTCGCACTTGTGTTGGTGCAGGAAACCACTTTTGCACTTCTATTAGTGTGGAAAAAACACTTTTTGCACTTGTGATAGTGTTGAAAAACCACTTTTCGCACTTGTGTTAGTGTTGAAAAACCACTTTTCGCACTTGTGTTGGTGCAGGAAACCACTTTTGCACTTGTATTAGTGTGGAAAAACCACTTTTCGCACTTGTGTTAGTGTTGAAAAACCACTTTTCGCACTTGTGTTAGTGTTGAAAAACCACTTACGCACTTGTCTTAGTGTTGAAAAACCACTTTTCGCACTTGTGTTGACGTGCAGGAAACCACTTTTGCACTTGTATTAGTGTGGAAAAAACACTTTACGCACTTGTGTTAGTGTTGAAAAACCACTTTTCGCACTTGTGTTAGTGTTGAAAAACCACTTTTCGCACTTGTGTTGGTGCAGGAAACTAGTTTAGCACTTGTATTAGTGTGGAAAAACCACTTTTCGCACTTGTGTTAGTGTTGAAAAACCACTTTTCGCACTTGTGTTAGTGTTGAAAAACCACTTTTCGCACTTGTGTTGGTGCAGGAAACCACTTCTGCACTTGTATTAGTGTGGAAAAACCACTTTTCACAATTGTGTTAGTGTTGAAAAACCACTTTTCGCACTTGTGTTAGTGTTGAAAAACCACTTTTCGCACTTGTGTTAGTGTTGAAAAACCACTTTTCGCACTTGTGTTAGTGTTGAAAAACCACTTTTCGCACTTGTGTTAGTGTTGAAAAACCACTTTTCGCACTTGTGTTAGTGTTGAAAAACCACTTTTCGCACTTGTGTTTGTGTTGAAAAACCACTTTTCGCACTTGTGGGAGTGTTGAAAAACCACTTTTCGCACTTGTTTTGGTGCAGGAAACCACTTTTGCACTTGTATTAGTGTGGAAAAAACACTTTTCGCACTTGTGTTAGTGTTGAAAAACCACTTTTCGCACTTGTGTTGGTGCAGGAAACCACTTTTGCACTTGCATTAGTGTGGAAAAAACACTTTTTGCACTTGTGATAGTGTTGAAAAACCACTTTTGCACTTGTATTAGTGTGGAAAAAACACTTTTTGCACTTGTGTTAGTGTTGAAAAACCACTTTTCGCACATGTGTTGGTGCAGGAAACCACTTCTGCACTTGTATTAGTGTGGAAAAACCACTTTTCACACTTGTGTTAGTGTTGAAAAACCACTTTTCGCACTTGTGTTAGTGTTGAAAAACCACTTTTCGCACTTGTGTTAGTGTTGAAAAACCACTTTTTGCACTTGTGTTTGTGCAGGAAACCACTTTTGCACTTGTATTAGTGTGGAAAAAACACTTTTCGCACTTGTGTTAGTGTTGAAAAACCACTTTTCGCACTTGTGTTAGTGTTGAAAAACCACTTTTCGCACTTGTGTTTGTGTTGAAAAACCACTTTTCGCACTTGTGTTGGTGCAGGAAACCACTTTTGCACTTGTATTAGTGTGGAAAAACCACTTTTCGCACTTGTGTTAGTGTTGAAAAACCACTTTTCGCACTTGTGTTAGTGTTGAAAAACCACTTACGCACTTGTCTTAGTGTTGAAAAACCACTTTTCGCACTTGTGTTGACGTGCAGGAAACCACTTTTGCACTTGTATTAGTGTGGAAAAAACACTTTACGCACTTGTGTTAGTGTTGAAAAACCACTTTTCGCACTTGTGTTAGTGTTGAAAAACCACTTTTCGCACTTGTGTTGGTGCAGGAAACTAGTTTAGCACTTGTATTAGTGTGGAAAAACCACTTTTCGCACTTGTGTTAGTGTTGAAAAACCACTTTTCGCACTTGTGTTAGTGTTGAAAAACCACTTTTCGCACTTGTGTTGGTGCAGGAAACCACTTCTGCACTTGTATTAGTGTGGAAAAACCACTTTTGACACTTGTGTTAGTGTTGAAAAACCACTTTTCGCACTTGTGTTAGTGTTGAAAAACCACTTTTCGCACTTGTGTTAGTGTTGAAAAACCACTTTTTGCACTTGTGTTTGTGCAGGAAACCACTTTTGCACTTGTATTAGTGTGGAAAAAACACTTTTCGCACTTGTGTTAATGTTGAAAAACCACTTTTCGCATTTGTGTTAGTGTTGAAAAACCACTTTTCGCACTTGTGTTTGTGTTGAAAAACCACTTTTCGCACTTGTGTTAGTGTTGAAAAACCACTTTTTGCACTTGTGTTGGTGCAGGAAACCACTTTTGCACTTGTATTAGTGTGGAAAAACCACTTTTCGCACTTGTGTTAGTGTTGAAAAACCACTTTTCGCACTTGTGTTAGTGTTGAAAAACCACTTTTCGCACTTGTGTTAGTGTTGAAAAACCACTTTTCGCACTTGTGTTAGTGTTGAAAAACCACTTTTCGCACTTGTGTTAGTGTTGAAAAACCACTTTTCGCACTTGTGTTAGTGTTGAAAAACCACTTTTCGCACTTGTGTTAGTGTTGAAAAACCACTTTTCGCACTTGTGTTTGTGTTGAAAAACCACTTTTCGCACTTGTGGGAGTGTTGAAAAACCACTTTTCGCACTTGTTTTGGTGCAGGAAACCACTTTTGCACTTGTATTAGTGTGGAAAAAACACTTTTCGCACTTGTGTTAGTGTTGAAAAACCACTTTTCGCACTTGTGTTGGTGCAGGAAACCACTTTTGCACTTGCATTAGTGTGGAAAAAACACTTTTTGCACTTGTGATAGTGTTGAAAAACCACTTTTGCACTTGTATTAGTGTGGAAAAAACACTTTTTGCACTTGTGTTAGTGTTGAAAAACCACTTTTCGCACATGTGTTGGTGCAGGAAACCACTTCTGCACTTGTATTAGTGTGGAAAAACCACTTTTCACACTTGTGTTAGTGTTGAAAAACCACTTTTCGCACTTGTGTTAGTGTTGAAAAACCACTTTTCGCACTTGTGTTAGTGTTGAAAAACCACTTTTCGCACTTGTGTTAGTGTTGAAAAAACACTTTTCGCACTTGTGTTGGTGCAGGAAACCACTTTTGCACTTCTATTAGTGTGGAAAAAACACTTTTTGCACTTGTGATAGTGTTGAAAAACCACTTTTCGCACTTGTGTTAGTGTTGAAAAACCACTTTTCGCACTTGTGTTGGTGCAGGAAACCACTTTTGCACTTGTATTAGTGTGGAAAAACCACTTTTCGCACTTGTGTTAGTGTTGAAAAACCACTTTTCGCACTTGTGTTAGTGTTGAAAAACCACTTTCGCACTTGTCTTAGTGTTGAAAAACCACTTTTCGCACTTGTGTTGACGTGCAGGAAACCACTTTTGCACTTGTATTAGTGTGGAAAAAACACTTTACGCACTTGTGTTAGTGTTGAAAAACCACTTTTCGCACTTGTGTTAGTGTTGAAAAACCACTTTTCGCACTTGTGTTGGTGCAGGAAACTAGTTTAGCACTTGTATTAGTGTGGAAAAACCACTTTTCGCACTTGTGTTAGTGTTGAAAAACCACTTTTCGCACTTGTGTTAGTGTTGAAAAACCACTTTTCGCACTTGTGTTGGTGCAGGAAACCACTTCTGCACTTGTATTAGTGTGGAAAAACCACTTTTCACACTTGTGTTAGTGTTGAAAAACCACTTTTCGCACTTGTGTTAGTGTTGAAAAACCATTTTTCGCACTTGTGTTAGTGTTGAAAAACCACTTTTTGCACTTGTGTTTGTGTTGAAAAACCACTTTTCGCACTTGTGTTAGTGTTGAAAAACCACTTTTCGCACTTGTGTTTGTGTTGAAAAACCACTTTTCGCACTTGTGTTAGTGTTGAAAAACCACTTTTTGCACTGGTGTTGGTGCAGGAAACCACTTTTGCACTTGTATTAGTGTGGAAAAAACACTTTTCGCACTTGTGTTAATGTTGAAAAACCACTTTTCGCACTTGTGTTAGTGTTGAAAAACCACTTTTCGCACTTGTGTTTGTGTTGAAAAACCACTTTTCGCACTTGTGTTAGTGTTGAAAAACCACTTTTTGCACTTGTGTTGGTGCAGGAAACCACTTTTGCACTGGTATTAGTGTGGAAAAACCACTTTTCGCACTTGTGTTAGTGTTGAAAAACCACTTTTCGCACTTGTGTTAGTGTTGAAAAACCACTTTTCGCACTTGTGTTAGTGTTGAAAAACCACTTTTCGCACTTGTGTTAGTGTTGAAAAACCACTTTCGCACTTGTCTTAGTGTTGAAAAACCACTTTTCGCACTTGTGTTGACGTGCAGGAAACCACTTTTGCACTTGTATTAGTGTGGAAAAAACACTTTATGCACTTGTGTTAGTGTTGAAAAACCACTTTTCGCACTTGTGTTGGTGCAGGAAACTAGTTTAGCACTTGTATTAGTGTGGAAAAACCACTTTTCGCACTTGTGTTAGTGTTGAAAAACCACTTTTCGCACTTGTGTTAGTGTTGAAAAACCACTTTTCGCACTTGTGTTGGTGCAGGAAACCACTTCTGCACTTGTATTAGTGTGGAAAAACCACTTTTCACACTTGTGTTAGTGTTGAAAAACCACTTTTCGCACTTGTGTTAGTGTTGAAAAACCACTTTTCGCACTTGTGTTCGTGTTGAAAAACCACTTTTTGCACTTGTGTTTGTGCAGGAAACCACTTTTGCACTTGTATTAGTGTGGAAAAAACACTTTTCGCACTTGTGTTAATGTTGAAAAACCACTTTTCGCACTTGTGTTAGTGTTGAAAAACCACTTTTCGCACTTGTGTTAGTGTTGAAAAACCACTTTTCGCACTTGTGTTAGTGTTGAAAAACCACTTTTTGCACTTGTGTTGGTGCAGGAAACCACTTTTGCACTTGTATTAGTGTGGAAAAACCACTTTTCGCACTTGTGTTAGTGTTGAAAAACCACTTTTCGCACTTGTGTTAGTGTTGAAAAACCACTTTTCGCACTTGTGTTAGTGTTGAAAAACCACTTTTCACACTTGTGTTAGTGTTGAAAAACCACTTTTCGCACTTGTGTTAGTGTTGAAAAACCACTTTTCGCACTTGTGTTAGTGTTGAAAAACCACTTTTCGCACTTGTGTTTGTGTTGAAAAACCACTTTTCGCACTTGTGGGAGTGTTGAAAAACCACTTTTCGCACTTGTTTTGGTGCAGGAAACCACTTTTGCACTTGTATTAGTGTGGAAAAAACACTTTTCGCACTTGTGTTAGTGTTGAAAAACCACTTTTCGCACTTGTGTTGGTGCAGGAAACCACTTTTGCACTTGCATTAGTGTGGAAAAAACACTTTTTGCACTTGTGATAGTGTTGAAAAACCACTTTTGCACTTGTATTAGTGTGGAAAAAACACTTTTCGCACTTGTGTTAGTGTTGAAAAACCACTTTTCGCACATGTGTTGGTGCAGGAAACCACTTCTGCACTTGTATTAGTGTGGAAAAACTACTTTTCACACTTGTGTTAGTGTTGAAAAACCACTTTTCGCACTTGTGTTAGTGTTGAAAAACCACTTTTCGCACTTGTGTTAGTGTTGAAAAACCACTTTTTGCACTTGTGTTTGTGCAGGAAACCACTTTTGCACTTGTATTAGTGTGGAAAAAACACTTTTCGCACTTGTGTTAGTGTTGAAAAACCACTTTTCGCACTTGTGTTAGTGTTGAAAAACCACTTTTCGCACTTGTGTTTGTGTTGAAAAACCACTTTTCGCACTTGTGTTAGTGTTGAAAAACCACTTTTCGCACTTGTGTTTGTGTTGAAAAACCACTTTTCGCACTTGTGTTAGTGGTGAAAAACCACTTTTCGCACTTGTGTTAGTGTTGAAAAACCACTTTTCGCACTTGTGTTGGTGTTGAAAAACCACTTTTGCACATGTGTTAGTGTGGAAAAAACACTTTTCGCACTTGTGTTAGTGTTGAAAAACCACTTTTTGCACTTGTGTTGGTGCAGGAAACCACTTTTGCACTTGTATTAGTGTGGAAAAAACACTTTTCGCACTTGTGTTAGTGTTGAAAAACCACTTTTCGCACTTGTGTTGGTGCAGGAAACCACTTTTGCACTTGTATTAGTGTGGAAAAACCACTTTTCACACTTATGTTAGTGTTGAAAAACAACTTTTCGCACTTGTGTTAGTGTTGAAAAACCACTTTTCGCACTTGTGTTAGTTGTCGAAAAACCACCTTTCGCACTTGTGTTGGTGCAGGCAACCATTTTTGCACTTGTATTAGTGTGGAAAAAACACTTTTTGCACTTGTGATAGTGTTGAAAAACCACTTTTCGCACTTGTCTTAGTGTTGAAAAACCACTTTTCGCACTTGTGTTAGTGTTGAAAAACCACTTTTCGCACTTGTGTTAGTGTTGAAAAACCACTTTTCGCACTTGTGTTGGTGTTGAAAAACCACTTTTGCACTTGTATTAGTGTGGAAAAAAACACTTTTCGCACTTGTGTTAGTGTTGAAAAACCACTTTTCGCACTTGTGTTAGTGTTGAAAAACCACTTTTCGCACTTGTGTTGGTGCAGGAAACCACTTTTGCACTTGTATTAGCGTGGAAAAACCACTTTTCGCACTTGTGTTAGTGTTGAAAAAACACTTTTCGCACTTGTGTTGGTACAGGAAACCACTTTTGCACTTGTATTAGTGTGGAAAAAACACTTTTCGCACTTGTGTTAGTGTTGAAAAACCACTTTTCGCACTTGTGTTAGTGTTGAAAAACCACTTTTCGCACTTGTGTTGGTGCAGGAAACCACTTTTGCACTTGTATTAGCATGGAAAAACCACTTTTCGCACTTGTGTTAGTGTTGAAAAACCACTTTTCGCACTTGTGTTAGTGTTGAAAAACCACTTTTCACACTTGTGTTGGTGCAGGAAACCACTTTTGCACTTGTATTAGTGTGGAAAAAACACTTTTCGCACTTGTGTTAGTGTTGAAAAACCACTTTTCGCACTTGTGTTAGTGTTGAAAAACCACTTTTCGCACTTGTGTTGGTGCAGGAAACCACTTTTGCACTTGTATTAGTGTGGAAAAAACACTTTTTGCACTTGTGATAGTGTTGAAAAACCACTTTTCGCACTTGTGTTAGTGTTGAAAAACCACTTTTCGCACTTGTGTTGGTGCAGGAAACCACTTTTGCACTTGTATTAGTGTGGAAAAACCACTTTTCGCACTTGTGTTAGTGTTGAAAAACCACTTTTCGCACTTGTGTTAGTGTTGAAAAACCACTTTTCGCACTTGTGTTAGTGTTGAAAAACCACTTTTTGCACTTGTGTTGGTGGAGGAAACCACTTTTGCACTTGTGTTAGTGTGGAAAAAACACGTTTTGCACTTGTGATAGTGTTGAAAAACCACTTTTCGCACTTGTGTTAGTGTTGAAAAACCACTTTTCGCACTTGTGTTGGTGCAGGAAACCACTTTTGCACTTGTATTAGTGTGGAAAAACCACTTTTCGCACTTATGTTAGTGTTGAAAAACAACTTTTCGCACTTGTGTTAGTGTTGAAAAACCACTTTTCGCACTTGTGTTAGTGGTGAAAAACCACTTTTCGCACTTGTGTTAGTGTTGAAAAACCACTTTTCGCACTTGTGTTGGTGTTGAAAAACCACTTTTGCACATGTGTTAGTGTGGAAAAAACACTTTTCGCACTTGTGTTAGTGTTGAAAAACCACTTTTTGCACTTGTGTTGGTGCAGGAAACCACTTTTGCACTTGTATTAGTGTGGAAAAAACACTTTTCGCACTTGTGTTAGTGTTGAAAAACCACTTTTCGCACTTGTGTTGGTGCAGGAAACCACTTTTGCACTTGTATTAGTGTGGAAAAACCACTTTTCACACTTATGTTAGTGTTGAAAAACAACTTTTCGCACTTGTGTTAGTGTTGAAAAACCACTTTTCGCACTTGTGTTAGTTGTCGAAAAACCACCTTTCGCACTTGTGTTGGTGCAGGCAACCATTTTTGCACTTGTATTAGTGTGGAAAAAACACTTTTTGCACTTGTGATAGTGTTGAAAAACCACTTTTCGCACTTGTCTTAGTGTTGAAAAACCACTTTTCGCACTTGTGTTAGTGTTGAAAAACCACTTTTCGCACTTGTGTTGGTGCAGGAAACCACTTCTGCACTTGTATTAGTGTGGAAAAACCACTTTTCACACTTGTGTTAGTGTTGAAAAACCACTTTTCGCACTTGTGTTAGTGTTGAAAAACCACTTTTCGCACTTGTGTTCGTGTTGAAAAACCACTTTTTGCACTTGTGTTTGTGCAGGAAACCACTTTTGCACTTGTATTAGTGTGGAAAAAACACTTTTCGCACTTGTGTTAATGTTGAAAAACCACTTTTCGCACTTGTGTTAGTGTTGAAAAACCACTTTTCGCACTTGTGTTAGTGTTGAAAAACCACTTTTCGCACTTGTGTTAGTGTTGAAAAACCACTTTTTGCACTTGTGTTGGTGCAGGAAACCACTTTTGCACTTGTATTAGTGTGGAAAAACCACTTTTCGCGCTTGTGTTAGTGTTGAAAAACCACTTTTCGCACTTGTGTTAGTGTTGAAAAACCACTTTTCGCACTTGTGTTAGTGTTGAAAAACCACTTTTCACACTTGTGTTAGTGTTGAAAAACCACTTTTCGCACTTGTGTTAGTGTTGAAAAACCACTTTTCGCACTTGTGTTAGTGTTGAAAAACCACTTTTCGCACTTGTGTTTGTGTTGAAAAACCACTTTTCGCACTTGTGGGAGTGTTGAAAAACCACTTTTCGCACTTGTTTTGGTGCAGGAAACCACTTTTGCACTTGTATTAGTGTGGAAAAAACACTTTTCGCACTTGTGTTAGTGTTGAAAAACCACTTTTCGCACTTGTGTTGGTGCAGGAAACCACTTTTGCACTTGCATTAGTGTGGAAAAAACACTTTTTGCACTTGTGATAGTGTTGAAAAACCACTTTTGCACTTGTATTAGTGTGGAAAAAACACTTTTCGCACTTGTGTTAGTGTTGAAAAACCACTTTTCGCACATGTGTTGGTGCAGGAAACCACTTCTGCACTTGTATTAGTGTGGAAAAACTACTTTTCACACTTGTGTTAGTGTTGAAAAACCACTTTTCGCACTTGTGTTAGTGTTGAAAAACCACTTTTCGCACTTGTGTTAGTGTTGAAAAACCACTTTTTGCACTTGTGTTTGTGCAGGAAACCACTTTTGCACTTGTATTAGTGTGGAAAAAACACTTTTCGCACTTGTGTTAGTGTTGAAAAACCACTTTTCGCACTTGTGTTAGTGTTGAAAAACCACTTTTCGCACTTGTGTTTGTGTTGAAAAACCACTTTTCGCACTTGTGTTAGTGTTGAAAAACCACTTTTCGCACTTGTGTTTGTGTTGAAAAACCACTTTTCGCACTTGTGTTAGTGGTGAAAAACCACTTTTCGCACTTGTGTTAGTGTTGAAAAACCACTTTTCGCACTTGTGTTGGTGTTGAAAAACCACTTTTGCACATGTGTTACTGTGGAAAAAACACTTTTCGCACTTGTGTTAGTGTTGAAAAACCACTTTTTGCACTTGTGTTGGTGCAGGAAACCACTTTTGCACTTGTATTAGTGTGGAAAAAACACTTTTCGCACTTGTGTTAGTGTTGAAAAACCACTTTTCGCACTTGTGTTGGTGCAGGAAACCACTTTTGCACTTGTATTAGTGTGGAAAAACCACTTTTCACACTTATGTTAGTGTTGAAAAACAACTTTTCGCACTTGTGTTAGTGTTGAAAAACCACTTTTCGCACTTGTGTTAGTTGTCGAAAAACCACCTTTCGCACTTGTGTTGGTGCAGGCAACCATTTTTGCACTTGTATTAGTGTGGAAAAAACACTTTTTGCACTTGTGATAGTGTTGAAAAACCACTTTTCGCACTTGTCTTAGTGTTGAAAAACCACTTTTCGCACTTGTGTTAGTGTTGAAAAACCACTTTTCGCACTTGTGTTAGTGTTGAAAAACCACTTTTCGCACTTGTGTTGGTGTTGAAAAACCACTTTTGCACTTGTATTAGTGTGGAAAAAAACACTTTTCGCACTTGTGTTAGTGTTGAAAAACCACTTTTCGCACTTGTGTTAGTGTTGAAAAACCACTTTTCGCACTTGTGTTGGTGCAGGAAACCACTTTTGCACTTGTATTAGCGTGGAAAAACCACTTTTCGCACTTGTGTTAGTGTTGAAAAAACACTTTTCGCACTTGTGTTGGTACAGGAAACCACTTTTGCACTTGTATTAGTGTGGAAAAAACACTTTTCGCACTTGTGTTAGTGTTGAAAAACCACTTTTCGCACTTGTGTTAGTGTTGAAAAACCACTTTTCGCACTTGTGTTGGTGCAGGAAACCACTTTTGCACTTGTATTAGCATGGAAAAACCACTTTTCGCACTTGTGTTAGTGTTGAAAAACCACTTTTCGCACTTGTGTTAGTGTTGAAAAACCACTTTTCACACTTGTGTTGGTGCAGGAAACCACTTTTGCACTTGTATTAGTGTGGAAAAAACACTTTTCGCACTTGTGTTAGTGTTGAAAAACCACTTTTCGCACTTGTGTTAGTGTTGAAAAACCACTTTTCGCACTTGTGTTGGTCCAGGAAACCACTTTTGCACTTGTATTAGTGTGGAAAAAACACTTTTTGCACTTGTGATAGCGTTGAAAAACCACTTTTCGCACTTGTGTTAGTGTTGAAAAACCACTTTTCGCACTTGTGTTGGTGCAGGAAACCACTTTTGCACTTGTATTAGTGTAGAAAAACCACTTTTCGCACTTGTGTTAGTGTTGAAAAACCATTTTTCGCACTTGTGTTAGTGTTGAAAAACCACTTTTCGCACTTGTGTTGGTGCAGGAAACCACTTTTGCACTTGTATTAGTGTGGAAAAAACACTTTTTGCACTTGTGATAGTGTTGAAAAACCACTTTTCGCACTTGTGTTAGTGTTGAAAAACCACTTTTCGCACTTGTGTTGGTGCAGGAAACCACTTTTGCACTTGTATTAGTGTGGAAAAACCACTTTTCGCACTTGTGTTAGTGTTGAAAAACCACTTTTCGCACTTGTGTTAGTGTTGAAAAACCACTTTTCGCACTTGTGTTAGTGTTGAAAAACCACTTTTTGCACTTGTGTTGGTGGAGGAAACCACTTTTGCACTTGTGTTAGTGTGGAAAAAACACGTTTTGCACTTGTGATAGTGTTGAAAAACCACTTTTCGCACTTGTGTTAGTGTTGAAAAACCACTTTTCGCACTTGTGTTGGTGCAGGAAACCACTTTTGCACTTGTATTAGTGTGGAAAAACCACTTTTCGCACTTATGTTAGTGTTGAAAAACAACTTTTCGCACTTGTGTTAGTGTTGAAAAACCACTTTTCGCACTTGTGTTAGTGGTGAAAAACCACTTTTCGCACTTGTGTTAGTGTTGAAAAACCACTTTTCGCACTTGTGTTGGTGTTGAAAAACCACTTTTGCACATGTGTTAGTGTGGAAAAAACACTTTTCGCACTTGTGTTAGTGTTGAAAAACCACTTTTTGCACTTGTGTTGGTGCAGGAAACCACTTTTGCACTTGTATTAGTGTGGAAAAAACACTTTTCGCACTTGTGTTAGTGTTGAAAAACCACTTTTCGCACTTGTGTTGGTGCAGGTAACCACTTTTGCACTTGTATTAGTGTGGAAAAACCACTTTTCACACTTATGTTAGTGTTGAAAAACAACTTTTCGCACTTGTGTTAGTGTTGAAAAACCACTTTTCGCACTTGTGTTAGTTGTCGAAAAACCACCTTTCGCACTTGTGTTGGTGCAGGCAACCATTTTTGCACTTGTATTAGTGTGGAAAAAACACTTTTTGCACTTGTGATAGTGTTGAAAAACCACTTTTCGCACTTGTCTTAGTGTTGAAAAACCACTTTTCGCACTTGTGTTAGTGTTGAAAAACCACTTTTCGCACTTGTGTTACTGTTGAAAAACCACTTTTCGCACTTGTGTTGGTGTTGAAAAACCACTTTTGCACTTGTATTAGTGTGGAAAAAAACACTTTTCGCACTTGTGTTAGTGTTGAAAAACCACTTTTCGCACTTGTGTTAGTGTTGAAAAAACACTTTTCGCACTTGTGTTGGTGCAGGAAACCACTTTTGCACTTCTATTAGTGTGGAAAAAACACTTTTTGCACTTGTGATAGTGTTGAAAAGCCACTTTTCGCACTTGTGTTAGTGTTGAAAAACCACTTTTCGCACTTGTGTTGGTGCAGGAAACCACTTTTGCACTTGTATTAGTGTGGAAAAACCACTTTTCGCACTTGTGTTAGTGTTGAAAAACCACTTTTCGCACTTGTGTTAGTGTTGAAAAACCACTTTCGCACTTGTCTTAGTGTTGAAAAACCACTTTTCGCACTTGTGTTGACGTGCAGGAAACCACTTTTGCACTTGTATTAGTGTGGAAAAAACACTTTACGCACTTGTGTTAGTGTTGAAAAACCACTTTTCGCACTTGTGTTAGTGTTGAAAAACCACTTTTCGCACTTGTGTTGGTGCAGGAAACTAGTTTAGCACTTGTATTAGTGTGGAAAAACCACTTTTCGCACTTGTGTTAGTGTTGAAAAACCACTTTTCGCACTTGTGTTAGTGTTGAAAAACCACTTTTCGCACTTGTGTTGGTGCAGGAAACCACTTCTGCACTTGTATTAGTGTGGAAAAACCACTTTTCACACTTGTGTTAGTGTTGAAAAACCACTTTTCGCACTTGTGTTAGTGTTGAAAAACCACTTTTCGCACTTGTGTTAGTGTTGAAAAACCACTTTTTGCACTTGTGTTTGTGTTGAAAAACCACTTTTCGCACTTGTGTTAGTGTTGAAAAACCACTTTTCGCACTTGTGTTTGTGTTGAAAAACCACTTTTCGCACTTGTGTTAGTGTTGAAAAACCACTTTTTGCACTTGTGTTGGTGCAGGAAACCACTTTTGCACTTGTATTAGTGTGGAAAAAACACTTTTCGCACTTGTGTTAATGTTGAAAAACCACTTTTCGCACTTGTGTTAGTGTTGAAAAACCACTTTTCGCACTTGTGTTTGTGTTGAAAAACCACTTTTCGCACTTGTGTTAGTGTTGAAAAACCACTTTTTGCACTTGTGTTGGTGCAGGAAACCACTTTTGCACTTGTATTAGTGTGGAAAAACCACTTTTCGCACCTGTGTTAGTGTTGAAAAACCACTTTTCGCACTTGTGTTAGTGTTGAAAAACCACTTTTCGCACTTGTGTTAGTGTTGAAAAACCACTTTTCGCACTTGTGTTAGTGTTGAAAAACCACTTTTCGCACTTGTGTTAGTGTTGAAAAACCACTTTTCGCACTTGTGTTAGTGTTGAAAAACCACTTTTCGCACTTGTGTTTGTGTTGAAAAACCACTTTTCGCACTTGTGGGAGTGTTGAAAAACCACTTTTCGCACTTGTTTTGGTGCAGGAAACCACTTTTGCACTTGTATTAGTGTGGAAAAAACACTTTTCGCACTTGTGTTAGTGTTGAAAAACCACTTTTCGCACTTGTGTTGGTGCAGGAAACCACTTTTGCACTTGCATTAGTGTGGAAAAAACACTTTTTGCACTTGTGATAGTGTTGAAAAACCACTTTTGCACTTGTATTAGTGTGGAAAAAACACTTTTTGCACTTGTGTTAGTGTTGAAAAACCACTTTTCGCACATGTGTTGGTGCAGGAAACCACTTCTGCACTTGTATTAGTGTGGAAAAACCACTTTTCACACTTGTGTTAGTGTTGAAAAACCACTTTTCGCACTTGCGTTAGTGTTGAAAAACCACTTTTCGCACTTGTGTTAGTGTTGAAAAACCACTTTTTGCACTTGTGTTTGTGCAGGAAACCACTTTTGCACTTGTATTAGTGTGGAAAAAACACTTTTCGCACTTGTGTTAGTGTTGAAAAACCACTTTTCGCACTTGTGTTAGTGTTGAAAAACCACTTTTCGCACTTGTGTTTGTGTTGAAAAACCACTTTTCGCACTTGTGTTAGAGTTGAAAAACCACTTTTCGCACTTGTGTTGGTGCAGGAAACCACTTTTGCACTTGTATTAGTGTGGAAAAACCACTTTTCGCACTTGTGTTAGTGTTGAAAAACCACTTTTCGCACTTGTGTTAGTGTTGAAAAACCACTTTTCGCACTTGTGTTAGTGTTGAAAAACCACTTTTCGCACTTGTGTTAGTGTTGAAAAACCACTTTCGCACTTGTCTTAGTGTTGAAAAACCACTTTTCGCACTTGTGTTGACGTGCAGGAAACCACTTTTGCACTTGTATTAGTGTGGAAAAAACACTTTATGCACTTGTGTTAGTGTTGAAAAACCACTTTTCGCACTTGTGTTAGTGTTGAAAAACCACTTTTCGCACTTGTGTTGGTGCAGGAAACTAGTTTAGCACTTGTATTAGTGTGGAAAAACCACTTTTCGCACTTGTGTTAGTGTTGAAAAACCACTTTTCGCACTTGTGTTAGTGTTGAAAAACCACTTTTCGCACTTGTGTTGGTGCAGGAAACCACTTCTGCACTTGTATTAGTGTGGAAAAACCACTTTTCACACTTGTGTTAGTGTTGAAAAACCACTTTTCGCACTTGTGTTAGTGTTGAAAAACCACTTTTCGCACTTGTGTTCGTGTTGAAAAACCACTTTTTGCACTTGTGTTTGTGCAGGAAACCACTTTTGCACTTGTATTAGTGTGGAAAAAACACTTTTCGCACTTGTGTTAATGTTGAAAAACCACTTTTCGCACTTGTGTTAGTGTTGAAAAACCACTTTTCGCACTTGTGTTAGTGTTGAAAAACCACTTTTCGCACTTGTGTTAGTGTTGAAAAACCACTTTTTGCACTTGTGTTGGTGCAGGAAACCACTTTTGCACTTGTATTAGTGTGGAAAAACCACTTTTCGCACTTGTGTTAGTGTTGAAAAACCACTTTTCGCACTTGTGTTAGTGTTGAAAAACCACTTTTCGCACTTGTGTTAGTGTTGAAAAACCACTTTTCACACTTGTGTTAGTGTTGAAAAACCACTTTTCGCACTTGTGTTAGTGTTGAAAAACCACTTTTCGCACTTGTGTTAGTGTTGAAAAACCACTTTTCGCACTTGTGTTTGTGTTGAAAAACCACTTTTCGCACTTGTGGGAGTGTTGAAAAACCACTTTTCGCACTTGTTTTGGTGCAGGAAACCACTTTTGCACTTGTATTAGTGTGGAAAAAACACTTTTCGCACTTGTGTTAGTGTTGAAAAACCACTTTTCGCACTTGTGTTGGTGCAGGAAACCACTTTTGCACTTGCATTAGTGTGGAAAAAACACTTTTTGCACTTGTGATAGTGTTGAAAAACCACTTTTGCACTTGTATTAGTGTGGAAAAAACACTTTTCGCACTTGTGTTAGTGTTGAAAAACCACTTTTCGCACATGTGTTGGTGCAGGAAACCACTTCTGCACTTGTATTAGTGTGGAAAAACTACTTTTCACACTTGTGTTAGTGTTGAAAAACCACTTTTCGCACTTGTGTTAGTGTTGAAAAACCACTTTTCGCACTTGTGTTAGTGTTGAAAAACCACTTTTTGCACTTGTGTTTGTGCAGGAAACCACTTTTGCACTTGTATTAGTGTGGAAAAAACACTTTTCGCACTTGTTTTAGTGTTGAAAAACCACTTTTCGCACTTGTGTTAGTGTTGAAAAACCACTTTTCGCACTTGTGTTTGTGTTGAAAAACCACTTTTCGCACTTGTGTTAGTGTTGAAAAACCACTTTTCGCACTTGTGTTGGTGCAGGAAACCACTTTTGCACTTGTATTAGTGTGGAAAAACCACTTTTCGCACTTGTGTTAGTGTTGAAAAACCA
The DNA here is from genome assembly GCF_964187855.1 of Myxine glutinosa. Classification (NCBI taxonomy): domain Eukaryota; kingdom Metazoa; phylum Chordata; class Myxini; order Myxiniformes; family Myxinidae; genus Myxine; species Myxine glutinosa. The sequence continues at coordinate 37,415 of NW_027617622.1, read as the reverse complement.
CTTTTCGCACTTGTGTTAGTGTTGAAAAACCACTTTTCGCACTTGTGTTAGTGTTGAAAAACCACTTTTCGCACTTGTGTTAGTGTTGAAAAACCACTTTTCGCACTTGTGTTAGTGTTGAAAAACCACTTTTCGCACTTGTGTTAGTGTTGAAAAACCACTTTTCGCACTTGTGTTTGTGTTGAAAAACCACTTTTCGCACTTGTGGGAGTGTTGAAAAACCACTTTTCGCACTTGTTTTGGTGCAGGAAACCACTTTTGCACTTGTATTAGTGTGGAAAAAACACTTTTCGCACTTGTGTTAGTGTTGAAAAACCACTTTTCGCACTTGTGTTGGTGCAGGAAACCACTTTTGCACTTGCATTAGTGTGGAAAAAACACTTTTTGCACTTGTGATAGTGTTGAAAAACCACTTTTGCACTTGTATTAGTGTGGAAAAAACACTTTTCGCACTTGTGTTAGTGTTCAAAAACCACTTTTCGCACTTGTGTTGGTGCAGGAAACCACGTTTGCACTTGTATTAGTGTGGAAAAAACACTTTTTGCACTTGTGATAGTGTTGAAAAACCACTTTTCGCACTTGTGTTAGTGTTGAAAAACCACTTTTCGCACTTGTGTTAGTGTTGAAAAACCACTTTTCGCACTTGTGTTGGTGTTGAAAAACCACTTTTTCACTTGTATTAGTGTGAAAAAAACACTTTTCGCACTTGTGTTAGTGATGAAAAACCACTTTTCGCACTTGTGTTAGTTTTGAAAAAACACTTTTCGCACTTGTGTTGGTGCAGGAAACCACTTTTGCACTTGTATTAGTGTGGAAAAAACACTTTTTGCACTTGTGATAGTGTTGAAAAACTACTTTTCGCACTTGTGTTAGTGTTGAAAAACCACTTTTCGCACTTGTGTTAGTGTTGAAAAACCACTTTTCGCACTTGTGTTAGTGTTGAAAAACCACTTTTCGCACTTGTGTTGGTGCAGGAAACCACTTTTGCACTTGTATTAGTGTAGAAAAACCACTTTTCGCACTTGTGTTAGTGTTGAAAAACCACTTTTCGCACTTGTGTTAGTGTTGAAAAACCACTTTTCGCACTTGTGTTGGTGCAGGAAACCACTTTTGCACTTGTATTAGTGTGGAAAAAACACTTTTTGCACTTGTGATAGTGTTGAAAAACCACTTTTCGCACTTGTGTTAGTGTTGAAAAACCACTTTTCGCACTTGTGTTGGTGCAGGAAACCACTTTTGCACTTGTATTAGTGTGGAAAAACCACTTTTCGCACTTGTGTTAGTGTTGAAAAACCACTTTTCGCACTTGTGTTAGTGTTGAAAAACCACTTTTCGCACTTGTGTTAGTGTTGAAAAACCACTTTTTGCACTTGTGTTGGTGGAGGAAACCACTTTTGCACTTGTGTTAGTGTGGAAAAAACACGTTTTGCACTTGTGATAGTGTTGAAAAACCACTTTTCGCACTTGTGTTAGTGTTGAAAAACCACTTTTCGCACTTGTGTTGGTGCAGGAAACCACTTTTGCACTTGTATTAGTGTGGAAAAACCACTTTTCGCACTTATGTTAGTGTTGAAAAACAACTTTTCGCACTTGTGTTAGTGTTGAAAAACCACTTTTCGCACTTGTGTTAGTGGTGAAAAACCACTTTTCGCACTTGTGTTAGTGTTGAAAAACCACTTTTCGCACTTGTGTTGGTGTTGAAAAACCACTTTTGCACATGTGTTAGTGTGGAAAAAACACTTTTCGCACTTGTGTTAGTGTTGAAAAACCACTTTTTGCACTTGTGTTGGTGCAGGAAACCACTTTTGCACTTGTATTAGTGTGGAAAAAACACTTTTCGCACTTGTGTTAGTGTTGAAAAACCACTTTTCGCGCTTGTGTTGGTGCAGGAAACCACTTTTGCACTTGTATTAGTGTGGAAAAACCACTTTTCACACTTATGTTAGTGTTGAAAAACAACTTTTCGCACTTGTGTTAGTGTTGAAAAACCACTTTTCGCACTTGTGTTAGTTGTCGAAAAACCACCTTTCGCACTTGTGTTGGTGCAGGCAACCATTTTTGCACTTGTATTAGTGTGGAAAAAACACTTTTTGCACTTGTGATAGTGTTGAAAAACCACTTTTCGCACTTGTCTTAGTGTTGAAAAACCACTTTTCGCACTTGTGTTAGTGTTGAAAAACCACTTTTCGCACTTGTGTTAGTGTTGAAAAACCACTTTTCGCACTTGTGTTGGTGTTGAAAAACCACTTTTGCACTTGTATTAGTGTGGAAAAAAACACTTTTCGCACTTGTGTTAGTGTTGAAAAACCACTTTTCGCACTTGTGTTAGTGTTGAAAAAACACTTTTCGCACTTGTGTTGGTGCAGGAAACCACTTTTGCACTTCTATTAGTGTGGAAAAAACACTTTTTGCACTTGTGATAGTGTTGAAAAACCACTTTTCGCACTTGTGTTAGTGTTGAAAAACCACTTTTCGCACTTGTGTTGGTGCAGGAAACCACTTTTGCACTTGTATTAGTGTGGAAAAACCACTTTTCGCACTTGTGTTAGTGTTGAAAAACCACTTTTCGCACTTGTGTTAGTGTTGAAAAACCACTTACGCACTTGTCTTAGTGTTGAAAAACCACTTTTCGCACTTGTGTTGACGTGCAGGAAACCACTTTTCGCACTTGTGTTGACGTGCAGGAAACCACTTTTGCACTTGTATTAGTGTGGAAAAAACACTTTATGCACTTGTGTTAGTGTTGAAAAACCACTTTTCGCACTTGTGTTAGTGTTGAAAAACCACTTTTCGCACTTGTGTTGGTGCAGGAAACTAGTTTAGCACTTGTATTAGTGTGGAAAAACCACTTTTCGCACTTGTGTTAGTGTTGAAAAACCACTTTTCGCACTTGTGTTAGTGTTGAAAAACCACTTTTCGCACTTGTGTTGGTGCAGGAAACCACTTCTGCACTTGTATTAGTGTGGAAAAACCACTTTTCACACTTGTGTTAGTGTTGAAAAACCACTTTTCGCACTTGTGTTAGTGTTGAAAAACCACTTTTCGCACTTGTGTTCGTGTTGAAAAACCACTTTTTGCACTTGTGTTTGTGCAGGAAACCACTTTTGCACTTGTATTAGTGTGGAAAAAACACTTTTCGCACTTGTGTTAATGTTGAAAAACCACTTTTCGCACTTGTGTTAGTGTTGAAAAACCACTTTTCGCACTTGTGTTAGTGTTGAAAAACCACTTTTCGCACTTGTGTTAGTGTTGAAAAACCACTTTTTGCACTTGTGTTGGTGCAGGAAACCACTTTTGCACTTGTATTAGTGTGGAAAAACCACTTTTCGCACTTGTTTTAGTGTTGAAAAACCACTTTTCGCACTTGTGTTAGTGTTGAAAAACCACTTTTCGCACTTGTGTTAGTGTTGAAAAACCACTTTTCACACTTGTGTTAGTGTTGAAAAACCACTTTTCGCACTTGTGTTAGTGTTGAAAAACCACTTTTCGCACTTGTGTTAGTGTTGAAAAACCACTTTTCGCACTTGTGTTTGTGTTGAAAAACCACTTTTCGCACTTGTGGGAGTGTTGAAAAACCACTTTTCGCACTTGTTTTGGTGCAGGAAACCACTTTTGCACTTGTATTAGTGTGGAAAAAACACTTTTCGCACTTGTGTTAGTGTTGAAAAACCACTTTTCGCACTTGTGTTGGTGCAGGAAACCACTTTTGCACTTGCATTAGTGTGGAAAAAACACTTTTTGCACTTGTGATAGTGTTGAAAAACCACTTTTGCACTTGTATTAGTGTGGAAAAAACACTTTTCGCACTTGTGTTAGTGTTGAAAAACCACTTTTCGCACATGTGTTGGTGCAGGAAACCACTTCTGCACTTGTATTAGTGTGGAAAAACTACTTTTCACACTTGTGTTAGTGTTGAAAAACCACTTTTCGCACTTGTGTTAGTGTTGAAAAACCACTTTTCGCACTTGTGTTAGTGTTGAAAAACCACTTTTTGCACTTGTGTTTGTGCAGGAAACCACTTTTGCACTTGTATTAGTGTGGAAAAAACACTTTTCGCACTTGTTTTAGTGTTGAAAAACCACTTTTCGCACTTGTGTTAGTGTTGAAAAACCACTTTTCGCACTTGTGTTTGTGTTGAAAAACCACTTTTCGCACTTGTGTTAGTGTTGAAAAACCACTTTTCGCACTTGTGTTGGTGCAGGAAACCACTTTTGCACTTGTATTAGTGTGGAAAAACCACTTTTCGCACTTGTGTTAGTGTTGAAAAACCACTTTTCGCACTTGTGTTAGTGTTGAAAAACCACTTTTCGCACTTGTGTTAGTGTTGAAAAACCACTTTTCGCACTTGTGTTAGTGTTGAAAAACCACTTTTCGCACTTGTGTTAGTGTTGAAAAACCACTTTTCGCACTTGTGTTAGTGTTGAAAAACCACTTTTCGCACTTGTGTTTGTGTTGAAAAACCACTTTTCGCACTTGTGGGAGTGTTGAAAAACCACTTTTCGCACTTGTTTTGGTGCAGGAAACCACTTTTGCACTTGTATTAGTGTGGAAAAAACACTTTTCGCACTTGTGTTAGTGTTGAAAAACCACTTTTCGCACTTGTGTTGGTGCAGGAAACCACTTTTGCACTTGCATTAGTGTGGAAAAAACACTTTTTGCACTTGTGATAGTGTTGAAAAACCACTTTTGCACTTGTATTAGTGTGGAAAAAACACTTTTCGCACTTGTGTTAGTGTTCAAAAACCACTTTTCGCACTTGTGTTGGTGCAGGAAACCACGTTTGCACTTGTATTAGTGTGGAAAAAACACTTTTTGCACTTGTGATAGTGTTGAAAAACCACTTTTCGCACTTGTGTTAGTGTTGAAAAACCACTTTTCGCACTTGTGTTAGTGTTGAAAAACCACTTTTCGCACTTGTGTTGGTGTTGAAAAACCACTTTTTCACTTGTATTAGTGTGAAAAAAACACTTTTCGCACTTGTGTTAGTGATGAAAAACCACTTTTCGCACTTGTGTTAGTTTTGAAAAAACACTTTTCGCACTTGTGTTGGTGCAGGAAACCACTTTTGCACTTGTATTAGTGTGGAAAAAACACTTTTTGCACTTGTGATAGTGTTGAAAAACTACTTTTCGCACTTGTGTTAGTGTTGAAAAACCACTTTTCGCACTTGTGTTAGTGTTGAAAAACCACTTTTCGCACTTGTGTTAGTGTTGAAAAACCACTTTTCGCACTTGTGTTGGTGCAGGAAACCACTTTTGCACTTGTATTAGTGTAGAAAAACCACTTTTCGCACTTGTGTTAGTGTTGAAAAACCACTTTTCGCACTTGTGTTAGTGTTGAAAAACCACTTTTCGCACTTGTGTTGGTGCAGGAAACCACTTTTGCACTTGTATTAGTGTGGAAAAAACACTTTTTGCACTTGTGATAGTGTTGAAAAACCACTTTTCGCACTTGTGTTAGTGTTGAAAAACCACTTTTCGCACTTGTGTTGGTGCAGGAAACCACTTTTGCACTTGTATTAGTGTGGAAAAACCACTTTTCGCACTTGTGTTAGTGTTGAAAAACCACTTTTCGCACTTGTGTTAGTGTTGAAAAACCACTTTTCGCACTTGTGTTAGTGTTGAAAAACCACTTTTTGCACTTGTGTTGGTGGAGGAAACCACTTTTGCACTTGTGTTAGTGTGGAAAAAACACGTTTTGCACTTGTGATAGTGTTGAAAAACCACTTTTCGCACTTGTGTTAGTGTTGAAAAACCACTTTTCGCACTTGTGTTGGTGCAGGAAACCACTTTTGCACTTGTATTAGTGTGGAAAAACCACTTTTCGCACTTATGTTAGTGTTGAAAAACAACTTTTCGCACTTGTGTTAGTGTTGAAAAACCACTTTTCGCACTTGTGTTAGTGGTGAAAAACCACTTTTCGCACTTGTGTTAGTGTTGAAAAACCACTTTTCGCACTTGTGTTGGTGTTGAAAAACCACTTTTGCACATGTGTTAGTGTGGAAAAAACACTTTTCGCACTTGTGTTAGTGTTGAAAAACCACTTTTTGCACTTGTGTTGGTGCAGGAAACCACTTTTGCACTTGTATTAGTGTGGAAAAAACACTTTTCGCACTTGTGTTAGTGTTGAAAAACCACTTTTCGCGCTTGTGTTGGTGCAGGAAACCACTTTTGCACTTGTATTAGTGTGGAAAAACCACTTTTCACACTTATGTTAGTGTTGAAAAACAACTTTTCGCACTTGTGTTAGTGTTGAAAAACCACTTTTCGCACTTGTGTTAGTTGTCGAAAAACCACCTTTCGCACTTGTGTTGGTGCAGGCAACCATTTTTGCACTTGTATTAGTGTGGAAAAAACACTTTTTGCACTTGTGATAGTGTTGAAAAACCACTTTTCGCACTTGTCTTAGTGTTGAAAAACCACTTTTCGCACTTGTGTTAGTGTTGAAAAACCACTTTTCGCACTTGTGTTAGTGTTGAAAAACCACTTTTCGCACTTGTGTTGGTGTTGAAAAACCACTTTTGCACTTGTATTAGTGTGGAAAAAAACACTTTTCGCACTTGTGTTAGTGTTGAAAAACCACTTTTCGCACTTGTGTTAGTGTTGAAAAAACACTTTTCGCACTTGTGTTGGTGCAGGAAACCACTTTTGCACTTCTATTAGTGTGGAAAAAACACTTTTTGCACTTGTGATAGTGTTGAAAAACCACTTTTCGCACTTGTGTTAGTGTTGAAAAACCACTTTTCGCACTTGTGTTGGTGCAGGAAACCACTTTTGCACTTGTATTAGTGTGGAAAAACCACTTTTCGCACTTGTGTTAGTGTTGAAAAACCACTTTTCGCACTTGTGTTAGTGTTGAAAAACCACTTACGCACTTGTCTTAGTGTTGAAAAACCACTTTTCGCACTTGTGTTGACGTGCAGGAAACCACTTTTACTCTTGTATTAGTGTGGAAAAAACACTTTACGCACTTGTGTTAGTGTTGAAAAACCACTTTTCGCACTTGTGTTAGTGTTGAAAAACCACTTTTCGCACTTGTGTTGGTGCAGGAAACTAGTTTAGCACTTGTATTAGTGTGGAAAAACCACTTTTCGCACTTGTGTTAGTGTTGAAAAACCACTTTTCGCACTTGTGTTAGTGTTGAAAAACCACTTTTCGCACTTGTGTTGGTGCAGGAAACCACTTCTGCACTTGTATTAGTGTGGAAAAGCCACTTTTCACACTTGTGTTAGTGTTGAAAAACCACTTTTCGCACTTGTGTTAGTGTTGAAAAACCACTTTTCGCACTTGTGTTAGTGTTGAAAAACCACTTTTTGCACTTGTGTTTGTGCAGGAAACCACTTTTGCACTTGTATTAGTGTGGAAAAAACACTTTTCGCACTTGTGTTAATGTTGAAAAACCACTTTTCGCACTTGTGTTAGTGTTGAAAAACCACTTTTCGCACTTGTGTTTGTGTTGAAAAACCACTTTTCGCACTTGTGTTAGTGTTGAAAAACCACTTTTTGCACTTGTGTTGGTGCAGGAAACCACTTTTGCACTTGTATTAGTGTGGAAAAACCACTTTTCGCACTTGTGTTAGTGTTGAAAAACCACTTTTCGCACTTGTGTTAGTGTTGAAAAACCACTTTTCGCACTTGTGTTAGTGTTGAAAAACCACTTTTCGCACTTGTGTTAGTGTTGAAAAACCACTTTTCGCACTTGTGTTAGTGTTGGAAAACCACTTTTCGCACTTGTGTTAGTGTTGAAAAACCACTTTTCGCACTTGTGTTTGTGTTGAAAAACCACTTTTCGCACTTGTGGGAGTGTTGAAAAACCACTTTTCGCACTTGTTTTGGTGCAGGAAACCACTTTTGCACTTGTATTAGTGTGGAAAAAACACTTTTCGCACTTGTGTTAGTGTTGAAAAACCACTTTTCGCACTTGTGTTGGTGCAGGAAACCACTTTTGCACTTGCATTAGTGTGGAAAAAACACTTTTTGCACTTGTGATAGTGTTGAAAAACCACTTTTGCACTTGTATTAGTGTGGAAAAAACACTTTTTGCACTTGTGTTAGTGTTGAAAAACCACTTTTCGCACATGTGTTGGTGCAGGAAACCACTTCTGCACTTGTATTAGTGTGGAAAAACCACTTTTCACACTTGTGTTAGTGTTGAAAAACCACTTTTCGCACTTGTGTTAGTGTTGAAAAACCACTTTTCGCACTTGTGTTAGTGTTGAAAAACCACTTTTTGCACTTGTGTTTGTGCAGGAAACCACTTTTGCACTTGTATTAGTGTGGAAAAAACACTTTTCGCACTTGTGTTAGTGTTGAAAAACCACTTTTCGCACTTGTGTTAGTGTTGAAAAACCACTTTTCGCACTTGTGTTTGTGTTGAAAAACCACTTTTCGCACTTGTGTTAGTGTTGAAAAACCACTTTTCGCACTTGTGTTGGTGCAGGAAACCACTTTTGCACTTGTATTAGTGTGGAAAAACCACTTTTCGCACTTGTGTTAGTGTTGAAAAACCACTTTTCGCACTTGTGTTAGTGTTGAAAAACCACTTTTCGCACTTGTGTTAGTGTTGAAAAACCACTTTTCGCACTTGTGTTAGTGTTGAAAAACCACTTTCGCACTTGTCTTAGTGTTGAAAAACCACTTTTCGCACTTGTGTTGACGTGCAGGAAACCACTTTAGCACTTGTATTAGTGTGGAAAAAACACTTTATGCACTTGTGTTAGTGTTGAAAAACCACTTTTCGCACTTGTGTTAGTGTTGAAAAACCACTTTTCGCACTTGTGTTGGTGCAGGAAACTAGTTTAGCACTTGTATTAGTGTGGAAAAACCACTTTTCGCACTTGTGTTAGTGTTGAAAAACCACTTTTCGCACTTGTGTTAGTATTGAAAAACCACTTTTCGCACTTGTGTTGGTGCAGGAAACCACTTCTGCACTTGTATTAGTGTGGAAAAACCACTTTTCACACTTGTGTTAGTGTTGAAAAACCACTTTTCGCACTTGTGTTAGTGTTGAAAAACCACTTTTCGCACTTGTGTTCGTGTTGAAAAACCACTTTTTGCACTTGTGTTTGTGCAGGAAACCACTTTTGCACTTGCATTAGTGTGGAAAAAACACTTTTTGCACTTGTGATAGTGTTGAAAAACCACTTTTGCACTTGTATTAGTGTGGAAAAAACACTTTTCGCACTTGTGTTAGTGTTGAAAAACCACTTTTCGCACATGTGTTGGTGCAGGAAACCACTTCTGCACTTGTATTAGTGTGGAAAAACTACTTTTCACACTTGTGTTAGTGTTGAAAAACCACTTTTCGCACTTGTGTTAGTGTTGAAAAACCACTTTTCGCACTTGTGTTAGTGTTGAAAAACCACTTTTTGCACTTGTGTTTGTGCAGGAAACCACTTTTGCACTTGTATTAGTGTGGAAAAAACACTTTTCGCACTTGTGTTAGTGTTGAAAAACCACTTTTCGCACTTGTGTTAGTGTTGAAAAACCACTTTTCGCACTTGTGTTTGTGTTGAAAAACCACTTTTCGCACTTGTGTTAGTGTTGAAAAACCACTTTTCGCACTTGTGTTGGTGCAGGAAACCACTTTTGCACTTGTATTAGTGTGGAAAAACCACTTTTCGCACTTGTGTTAGTGTTGAAAAACCACTTTTCGCACTTGTGTTAGTGTTGAAAAACCACTTTTCGCACTTGTGTTAGTGTTGAAAAACCACTTTTCGCACTTGTGTTAGTGTTGAAAAACCACTTTTCGCACTTGTGTTAGTGTTGAAAAACCACTTTTCGCACTTGTGTTAGTGTTGAAAAACCACTTTTCGCACTTGTGTTTGTGTTGAAAAACCACTTTTCGCACTTGTGGGAGTGTTGAAAAACCACTTTTCGCACTTGTTTTGGTGCAGGAAACCACTTTTGCACTTGTATTAGTGTGGAAAAAACACTTTTCGCACTTGTGTTAGTGTTGAAAAACCACTTTTCGCACTTGTGTTGGTGCAGGAAACCACTTTTGCACTTGCATTAGTGTGGAAAAAACACTTTTTGCACTTGTGATAGTGTTGAAAAACCACTTTTGCACTTGTATTAGTGTGGAAAAAACACTTTTCGCACTTGTGTTAGTGTTCAAAAACCACTTTTCGCACTTGTGTTGGTGCAGGAAACCACGTTTGCACTTGTATTAGTGTGGAAAAAACACTTTTTGCACTTGTGATAGTGTTGAAAAACCACTTTTCGCACTTGTGTTAGTGTTGAAAAACCACTTTTCGCACTTGTGTTAGTGTTGAAAAACCACTTTTCGCACTTGTGTTGGTGTTGAAAAACCACTTTTTCACTTGTATTAGTGTGAAAAAAACACTTTTCGCACTTGTGTTAGTGATGAAAAACCACTTTTCGCACTTGTGTTAGTTTTGAAAAAACACTTTTCGCACTTGTGTTGGTGCAGGAAACCACTTTTGCACTTGTATTAGTGTGGAAAAAACACTTTTTGCACTTGTGATAGTGTTGAAAAACCACTTTTCGCACTTGTGTTAGTGTTGAAAAACCACTTTTCGCACTTGTGTTAGTGTTGAAAAACCACTTTTCGCACTTGTGTTAGTGTTGAAAAACCACTTTTCGCACTTGTGTTGGTGCAGGAAACCACTTTTGCACTTGTATTAGTGTAGAAAAACCACTTTTCGCACTTGTGTTAGTGTTGAAAAACCATTTTTCGCACTTGTGTTAGTGTTGAAAAACCACTTTTCGCACTTGTGTTGGTGCAGGAAACCACTTTTGCACTTGTATTAGTGTGGAAAAAACACTTTTTGCACTTGTGATAGTGTTGAAAAACCACTTTTCGCACTTGTGTTAGTGTTGAAAAACCACTTTTCGCACTTGTGTTGGTGCAGGAAACCACTTTTGCACTTGTATTAGTGTGGAAAAACCACTTTTCGCACTTGTGTTAGTGTTGAAAAACCACTTTTCGCACTTGTGTTAGTGTTGAAAAACCACTTTTCGCACTTGTGTTAGTGTTGAAAAACCACTTTTTGCACTTGTGTTGGTGGAGGAAACCACTTTTGCACTTGTGTTAGTGTGGAAAAAACACGTTTTGCACTTGTGATAGTGTTGAAAAACCACTTTTCGCACTTGTGTTAGTGTTGAAAAACCACTTTTCGCACTTGTGTTGGTGCAGGAAACCACTTTTGCACTTGTATTAGTGTGGAAAAACCACTTTTCGCACTTATGTTAGTGTTGAAAAACAACTTTTCGCACTTGTGTTAGTGTTGAAAAACCACTTTTCGCACTTGTGTTAGTGGTGAAAAACCACTTTTCGCACTTGTGTTAGTGTTGAAAAACCACTTTTCGCACTTGTGTTGGTGTTGAAAAACCACTTTTGCACATGTGTTAGTGTGGAAAAAACACTTTTCGCACTTGTGTTAGTGTTGAAAAACCACTTTTTGCACTTGTGTTGGTGCAGGAAACCACTTTTGCACTTGTATTAGTGTGGAAAAAACACTTTTCGCACTTGTGTTAGTGTTGAAAAACCACTTTTCGCACTTGTGTTGGTGCAGGAAACCACTTTTGCACTTGTATTAGTGTGGAAAAACCACTTTTCACACTTATGTTAGTGTTGAAAAACAACTTTTCGCACTTGTGTTAGTGTTGAAAAACCACTTTTCGCACTTGTGTTAGTTGTCGAAAAACCACCTTTCGCACTTGTGTTGGTGCAGGCAACCATTTTTGCACTTGTATTAGTGTGGAAAAAACACTTTTTGCACTTGTGATAGTGTTGAAAAACCACTTTTCGCACTTGTCTTAGTGTTGAAAAACCACTTTTCGCACTTGTGTTAGTGTTGAAAAACCACTTTTCGCACTTGTGTTAGTGTTGAAAAACCACTTTTCGCACTTGTGTTGGTGTTGAAAAACCACTTTTGCACTTGTATTAGTGTGGAAAAAAACACTTTTCGCACTTGTGTTAGTGTTGAAAAACCACTTTTCGCACTTGTGTTAGTGTTGAAAAAACACTTTTCGCACTTGTGTTGGTGCAGGAAACCACTTTTGCACTTCTATTAGTGTGGAAAAAACACTTTTTGCACTTGTGATAGTGTTGAAAAACCACTTTTCGCACTTGTGTTAGTGTTGAAAAACCACTTTTCGCACTTGTGTTGGTGCAGGAAACCACTTTTGCACTTGTATTAGTGTGGAAAAACCACTTTTCGCACTTGTGTTAGTGTTGAAAAACCACTTTTCGCACTTGTGTTAGTGTTGAAAAACCACTTACGCACTTGTCTTAGTGTTGAAAAACCACTTTTCGCACTTGTGTTGACGTGCAGGAAACCACTTTTGCACTTGTATTAGTGTGGAAAAAAACACTTTACGCACTTGTGTTAGTGTTGAAAAACCACTTTTCGCACTTGTGTTAGTGTTGAAAAACCACTTTTCGCACTTGTGTTGGTGCAGGAAACTAGTTTAGCACTTGTATTAGTGTGGAAAAACCACTTTTCGCACTTGTGTTAGTGTTGAAAAACCACTTTTCGCACTTGTGTTAGTGTTGAAAAACCACTTTTCGCACTTGTGTTGGTGCAGGAAACCACTTCTGCACTTGTATTAGTGTGGAAAAACCACTTTTCACACTTGTGTTAGTGTTGAAAAACCACTTTTCGCACTTGTGTTAGTGTTGAAAAACCACTTTTCGCACTTGTGTTAGTGTTGAAAAACCACTTTTTGCACTTGTGTTTGTGCAGGAAACCACTTTTGCACTTGTATTAGTGTGGAAAAAACACTTTTCGCACTTGTGTTAATGTTGAAAAACCACTTTTCGCACTTGTGTTAGTGTTGAAAAACCACTTTTCGCACTTGTGTTTGTGTTGAAAAACCACTTTTCGCACTTGTGTTAGTGTTGAAAAACCACTTTTTGCACTTGTGTTGGTGCAGGAAACCACTTTTGCACTTGTATTAGTGTGGAAAAACCACTTTTCGCACTTGTGTTAGTGTTGAAAAACCACTTTTCGCACTTGTGTTAGTGTTGAAAAACCACTTTTCGCACTTGTGTTAGTGTTGAAAAACCACTTTTCGCACTTGTGTTAGTGTTGAAAAACCACTTTTCGCACTTGTGTTAGTGTTGAAAAACCACTTTTCGCACTTGTGTTAGTGTTGAAAAACCACTTTTCGCACTTGTGTTTGTGTTGAAAAACCACTTTTCGCACTTGTGGGAGTGTTGAAAAACCACTTTTCGCACTTGTTTTGGTGCAGGAAACCACTTTTGCACTTGCATTAGTGTGGAAAAAACACTTTTTGCACTTGTGATAGTGTTGAAAAACCACTTTTGCACTTGTATTAGTGTGGAAAAAACACTTTTTGCACTTGTGTTAGTGTTGAAAAACCACTTTTCGCACATGTGTTGGTGCAGGAAACCACTTCTGCACTTGTATTAGTGTGGAAAAACCACTTTTCACACTTGTGTTAGTGTTGAAAAACCACTTTTCGCACTTGTGTTAGTGTTGAAAAACCACTTTTCGCACTTGTGTTAGTGTTGAAAAACCACTTTTGCACTTGTGTTTGTGCAGGAAACCACTTTTGCACTTGTATTAGTGTGGAAAAAACACTTTTCGCACTTGTGTTAGTGTTGAAAAACCACTTTTCGCACTTGTGTTAGTGTTGAAAAACCACTTTTCGCACTTGTGTTTGTGTTGAAAAACCACTTTTCGCACTTGTGTTAGTGTTGAAAAACCACTTTTCGCACTTGTGTTGGTGCAGGAAACCACTTTTGCACTTGTATTAGTGTGGAAAAACCACTTTTCGCACTTGTGTTAGTGTTGAAAAACCACTTTTCGCACTTGTGTTAGTGTTGAAAAACCACTTTTCGCACTTGTGTTAGTGTTGAAAAACCACTTTTCGCACTTGTGTTAGTGTTGAAAAACCACTTTCGCACTTGTCTTAGTGTTGAAAAACCACTTTTCGCACTTGTGTTGACGTGCAGGAAACCACTTTTGCACTTGTATTAGTGTGGAAAAAACACTTTTCGCACTTGTGTTAGTGTTCAAAAACCACTTTTCGCACTTGTGTTGGTGCAGGAAACCACGTTTGCACTTGTATTAGTGTGGAAAAAACACTTTTTGCACTTGTGATAGTGTTGAAAAACCACTTTTCGCACTTGTGTTAGTGTTGAAAAACCACTTTTCGCACTTGTGTTAGTGTTGAAAAACCACTTTTCGCACTTGTGTTGGTGTTGAAAAACCACTTTTTCACTTGTATTAGTGTGAAAAAAACACTTTTCGCACTTGTGTTAGTGATGAAAAACCACTTTTCGCACTTGTGTTAGTTTTGAAAAAACACTTTTCGCACTTGTGTTGGTGCAGGAAACCACTTTTGCACTTGTATTAGTGTGGAAAAAACACTTTTTGCACTTGTGATAGTGTTGAAAAACTACTTTTCGCACTTGTGTTAGTGTTGAAAAACCACTTTTCGCACTTGTGTTAGTGTTGAAAAACCACTTTTCGCACTTGTGTTAGTGTTGAAAAACCACTTTTCGCACTTGTGTTGGTGCAGGAAACCACTTTTGCACTTGTATTAGTGTAGAAAAACCACTTTTCGCACTTGTGTTAGTGTTGAAAAACCACTTTTCGCACTTGTGTTAGTGTTGAAAAACCACTTTTCGCACTTGTGTTGGTGCAGGAAACCACTTTTGCACTTGTATTAGTGTGGAAAAAACACTTTTTGCACTTGTGATAGTGTTGAAAAACCACTTTTCGCACTTGTGTTAGTGTTGAAAAACCACTTTTCGCACTTGTGTTGGTGCAGGAAACCACTTTTGCACTTGTATTAGTGTGGAAAAACCACTTTTCGCACTTGTGTTAGTGTTGAAAAACCACTTTTCGCACTTGTGTTAGTGTTGAAAAACCACTTTTCGCACTTGTGTTAGTGTTGAAAAACCACTTTTTGCACTTGTGTTGGTGGAGGAAACCACTTTTGCACTTGTGTTAGTGTGGAAAAAACACGTTTTGCACTTGTGATAGTGTTGAAAAACCACTTTTCGCACTTGTGTTAGTGTTGAAAAACCACTTTTCGCACTTGTGTTGGTGCAGGAAACCACTTTTGCACTTGTATTAGTGTGGAAAAACCACTTTTCGCACTTATGTTAGTGTTGAAAAACAACTTTTCGCACTTGTGTTAGTGTTGAAAAACCACTTTTCGCACTTGTGTTAGTGGTGAAAAACCACTTTTCGCACTTGTGTTAGTGTTGAAAAACCACTTTTCGCACTTGTGTTGGTGTTGAAAAACCACTTTTGCACATGTGTTAGTGTGGAAAAAACACTTTTCGCACTTGTGTTAGTGTTGAAAAACCACTTTTTGCACTTGTGTTGGTGCAGGAAACCACTTTTGCACTTGTATTAGTGTGGAAAAAACACTTTTCGCACTTGTGTTAGTGTTGAAAAACCACTTTTCGCGCTTGTGTTGGTGCAGGAAACCACTTTTGCACTTGTATTAGTGTGGAAAAACCACTTTTCACACTTATGTTAGTGTTGAAAAACAACTTTTCGCACTTGTGTTAGTGTTGAAAAACCACTTTTCGCACTTGTGTTAGTTGTCGAAAAACCACCTTTCGCACTTGTGTTGGTGCAGGCAACCATTTTTGCACTTGTATTAGTGTGGAAAAAACACTTTTTGCACTTGTGATAGTGTTGAAAAACCACTTTTCGCACTTGTCTTAGTGTTGAAAAACCACTTTTCGCACTTGTGTTAGTGTTGAAAAACCACTTTTCGCACTTGTGTTAGTGTTGAAAAACCACTTTTCGCACTTGTGTTGGTGTTGAAAAACCACTTTTGCACTTGTATTAGTGTGGAAAAAAACACTTTTCGCACTTGTGTTAGTGTTGAAAAACCACTTTTCGCACTTGTGTTAGTGTTGAAAAAACACTTTTCGCACTTGTGTTGGTGCAGGAAACCACTTTTGCACTTCTATTAGTGTGGAAAAAACACTTTTTGCACTTGTGATAGTGTTGAAAAACCACTTTTCGCACTTGTGTTAGTGTTGAAAAACCACTTTTCGCACTTGTGTTGGTGCAGGAAACCACTTTTGCACTTGTATTAGTGTGGAAAAACCACTTTTCGCACTTGTGTTAGTGTTGAAAAACCACTTTTCGCACTTGTGTTAGTGTTGAAAAACCACTTACGCACTTGTCTTAGTGTTGAAAAACCACTTTTCGCACTTGTGTTGACGTGCAGGAAACCACTTTTACTCTTGTATTAGTGTGGAAAAAACACTTTACGCACTTGTGTTAGTGTTGAAAAACCACTTTTCGCACTTGTGTTAGTGTTGAAAAACCACTTTTCGCACTTGTGTTGGTGCAGGAAACTAGTTTAGCACTTGTATTAGTGTGGAAAAACCACTTTTCGCACTTGTGTTAGTGTTGAAAAACCACTTTTCGCACTTGTGTTAGTGTTGAAAAACCACTTTTCGCACTTGTGTTGGTGCAGGAAACCACTTCTGCACTTGTATTAGTGTGGAAAAGCCACTTTTCACACTTGTGTTAGTGTTGAAAAACCACTTTTCGCACTTGTGTTAGTGTTGAAAAACCACTTTTCGCACTTGTGTTAGTGTTGAAAAACCACTTTTTGCACTTGTGTTTGTGCAGGAAACCACTTTTGCACTTGTATTAGTGTGGAAAAAACACTTTTCGCACTTGTGTTAATGTTGAAAAACCACTTTTCGCACTTGTGTTAGTGTTGAAAAACCACTTTTCGCACTTGTGTTTGTGTTGAAAAACCACTTTTCGCACTTGTGTTAGTGTTGAAAAACCACTTTTTGCACTTGTGTTGGTGCAGGAAACCACTTTTGCACTTGTATTAGTGTGGAAAAACCACTTTTCGCACTTGTGTTAGTGTTGAAAAACCACTTTTCGCACTTGTGTTAGTGTTGAAAAACCACTTTTCGCACTTGTGTTAGTGTTGAAAAACCACTTTTCGCACTTGTGTTAGTGTTGAAAAACCACTTTTCGCACTTGTGTTAGTGTTGGAAAACCACTTTTCGCACTTGTGTTAGTGTTGAAAAACCACTTTTCGCACTTGTGTTTGTGTTGAAAAACCACTTTTCGCACTTGTGGGAGTGTTGAAAAACCACTTTTCGCACTTGTTTTGGTGCAGGAAACCACTTTTGCACTTGTATTAGTGTGGAAAAAACACTTTTCGCACTTGTGTTAGTGTTGAAAAACCACTTTTCGCACTTGTGTTGGTGCAGGAAACCACTTTTGCACTTGCATTAGTGTGGAAAAAACACTTTTTGCACTTGTGATAGTGTTGAAAAACCACTTTTGCACTTGTATTAGTGTGGAAAAAACACTTTTTGCACTTGTGTTAGTGTTGAAAAACCACTTTTCGCACATGTGTTGGTGCAGGAAACCACTTCTGCACTTGTATTAGTGTGGAAAAACCACTTTTCACACTTGTGTTAGTGTTGAAAAACCACTTTTCGCACTTGTGTTAGTGTTGAAAAACCACTTTTCGCACTTGTGTTAGTGTTGAAAAACCACTTTTTGCACTTGTGTTTGTGCAGGAAACCACTTTTGCACTTGTATTAGTGTGGAAAAAACACTTTTCGCACTTGTGTTAGTGTTGAAAAACCACTTTTCGCACTTGTGTTAGTGTTGAAAAACCACTTTTCGCACTTGTGTTTGTGTTGAAAAACCACTTTTCGCACTTGTGTTAGTGTTGAAAAACCACTTTTCGCACTTGTGTTGGTGCAGGAAACCACTTTTGCACTTGTATTAGTGTGGAAAAACCACTTTTCGCACTTGTGTTAGTGTTGAAAAACCACTTTTCGCACTTGTGTTAGTGTTGAAAAACCACTTTTCGCACTTGTGTTAGTGTTGAAAAACCACTTTTCGCACTTGTGTTAGTGTTGAAAAACCACTTTCGCACTTGTCTTAGTGTTGAAAAACCACTTTTCGCACTTGTGTTGACGTGCAGGAAACCACTTTAGCACTTGTATTAGTGTGGAAAAAACACTTTATGCACTTGTGTTAGTGTTGAAAAACCACTTTTCGCACTTGTGTTAGTGTTGAAAAACCACTTTTCGCACTTGTGTTGGTGCAGGAAACTAGTTTAGCACTTGTATTAGTGTGGAAAAACCACTTTTCGCACTTGTGTTAGTGTTGAAAAACCACTTTTCGCACTTGTGTTAGTATTGAAAAACCACTTTTCGCACTTGTGTTGGTGCAGGAAACCACTTCTGCACTTGTATTAGTGTGGAAAAACCACTTTTCACACTTGTGTTAGTGTTGAAAAACCACTTTTCGCACTTGTGTTAGTGTTGAAAAACCACTTTTCGCACTTGTGTTCGTGTTGAAAAACCACTTTTTGCACTTGTGTTTGTGCAGGAAACCACTTTTGCACTTGCATTAGTGTGGAAAAAACACTTTTTGCACTTGTGATAGTGTTGAAAAACCACTTTTGCACTTGTATTAGTGTGGAAAAAACACTTTTCGCACTTGTGTTAGTGTTGAAAAACCACTTTTCGCACATGTGTTGGTGCAGGAAACCACTTCTGCACTTGTATTAGTGTGGAAAAACTACTTTTCACACTTGTGTTAGTGTTGAAAAACCACTTTTCGCACTTGTGTTAGTGTTGAAAAACCACTTTTCGCACTTGTGTTAGTGTTGAAAAACCACTTTTTGCACTTGTGTTTGTGCAGGAAACCACTTTTGCACTTGTATTAGTGTGGAAAAAACACTTTTCGCACTTGTGTTAGTGTTGAAAAACCACTTTTCGCACTTGTGTTAGTGTTGAAAAACCACTTTTCGCACTTGTGTTTGTGTTGAAAAACCACTTTTCGCACTTGTGTTAGTGTTGAAAAACCACTTTTCGCACTTGTGTTGGTGCAGGAAACCACTTTTGCACTTGTATTAGTGTGGAAAAACCACTTTTCGCACTTGTGTTAGTGTTGAAAAACCACTTTTCGCACTTGTGTTAGTGTTGAAAAACCACTTTTCGCACTTGTGTTAGTGTTGAAAAACCACTTTTCGCACTTGTGTTAGTGTTGAAAAACCACTTTTCGCACTTGTGTTAGTGTTGAAAAACCACTTTTCGCACTTGTGTTAGTGTTGAAAAACCACTTTTCGCACTTGTGTTTGTGTTGAAAAACCACTTTTCGCACTTGTGGGAGTGTTGAAAAACCACTTTTCGCACTTGTTTTGGTGCAGGAAACCACTTTTGCACTTGTATTAGTGTGGAAAAAACACTTTTCGCACTTGTGTTAGTGTTGAAAAACCACTTTTCGCACTTGTGTTGGTGCAGGAAACCACTTTTGCACTTGCATTAGTGTGGAAAAAACACTTTTTGCACTTGTGATAGTGTTGAAAAACCACTTTTGCACTTGTATTAGTGTGGAAAAAACACTTTTCGCACTTGTGTTAGTGTTCAAAAACCACTTTTCGCACTTGTGTTGGTGCAGGAAACCACGTTTGCACTTGTATTAGTGTGGAAAAAACACTTTTTGCACTTGTGATAGTGTTGAAAAACCACTTTTCGCACTTGTGTTAGTGTTGAAAAACCACTTTTCGCACTTGTGTTAGTGTTGAAAAACCACTTTTCGCACTTGTGTTGGTGTTGAAAAACCACTTTTTCACTTGTATTAGTGTGAAAAAAACACTTTTCGCACTTGTGTTAGTGATGAAAAACCACTTTTCGCACTTGTGTTAGTTTTGAAAAAACACTTTTCGCACTTGTGTTGGTGCAGGAAACCACTTTTGCACTTGTATTAGTGTGGAAAAAACACTTTTTGCACTTGTGATAGTGTTGAAAAACCACTTTTGGCACTTGTGTTAGTGTTGAAAAACCACTTTTCGCACTTGTGTTAGTGTTGAAAAACCACTTTTCGCACTTGTGTTAGTGTTGAAAAACCACTTTTCGCACTTGTGTTGGTGCAGGAAACCACTTTTGCACTTGTATTAGTGTAGAAAAACCACTTTTCGCACTTGTGTTAGTGTTGAAAAACCATTTTTCGCACTTGTGTTAGTGTTGAAAAACCACTTTTCGCACTTGTGTTGGTGCAGGAAACCACTTTTGCACTTGTATTAGTGTGGAAAAAACACTTTTTGCACTTGTGATAGTGTTGAAAAACCACTTTTCGCACTTGTGTTAGTGTTGAAAAACCACTTTTCGCACTTGTGTTGGTGCAGGAAACCACTTTTGCACTTGTATTAGTGTGGAAAAACCACTTTTCGCACTTGTGTTAGTGTTGAAAAACCACTTTTCGCACTTGTGTTAGTGTTGAAAAACCACTTTTCGCACTTGTGTTAGTGTTGAAAAACCACTTTTTGCACTTGTGTTGGTGGAGGAAACCACTTTTGCACTTGTGTTAGTGTGGAAAAAACACGTTTTGCACTTGTGATAGTGTTGAAAAACCACTTTTCGCACTTGTGTTAGTGTTGAAAAACCACTTTTCGCACTTGTGTTGGTGCAGGAAACCACTTTTGCACTTGTATTAGTGTGGAAAAACCACTTTTCGCACTTATGTTAGTGTTGAAAAACAACTTTTCGCACTTGTGTTAGTGTTGAAAAACCACTTTTCGCACTTGTGTTAGTGGTGAAAAACCACTTTTCGCACTTGTGTTAGTGTTGAAAAACCACTTTTCGCACTTGTGTTGGTGTTGAAAAACCACTTTTGCACATGTGTTAGTGTGGAAAAAACACTTTTCGCACTTGTGTTAGTGTTGAAAAACCACTTTTTGCACTTGTGTTGGTGCAGGAAACCACTTTTGCACTTGTATTAGTGTGGAAAAAACACTTTTCGCACTTGTGTTAGTGTTGAAAAACCACTTTTCGCACTTGTGTTGGTGCAGGAAACCACTTTTGCACTTGTATTAGTGTGGAAAAACCACTTTTCACACTTATGTTAGTGTTGAAAAACAACTTTTCGCACTTGTGTTAGTGTTGAAAAACCACTTTTCGCACTTGTGTTAGTTGTCGAAAAACCACCTTTCGCACTTGTGTTGGTGCAGGCAACCATTTTTGCACTTGTATTAGTGTGGAAAAAACACTTTTTGCACTTGTGATAGTGTTGAAAAACCACTTTTCGCACTTGTCTTAGTGTTGAAAAACCACTTTTCGCACTTGTGTTAGTGTTGAAAAACCACTTTTCGCACTTGTGTTAGTGTTGAAAAACCACTTTTCGCACTTGTGTTGGTGTTGAAAAACCACTTTTGCACTTGTATTAGTGTGGAAAAAAACACTTTTCGCACTTGTGTTAGTGTTGAAAAACCACTTTTCGCACTTGTGTTAGTGTTGAAAAAACACTTTTCGCACTTGTGTTGGTGCAGGAAACCACTTTTGCACTTCTATTAGTGTGGAAAAAACACTTTTTGCACTTGTGATAGTGTTGAAAAACCACTTTTCGCACTTGTGTTAGTGTTGAAAAACCACTTTTCGCACTTGTGTTGGTGCAGGAAACCACTTTTGCACTTGTATTAGTGTGGAAAAACCACTTTTCGCACTTGTGTTAGTGTTGAAAAACCACTTTTCGCACTTGTGTTAGTGTTGAAAAACCACTTACGCACTTGTCTTAGTGTTGAAAAACCACTTTTCGCACTTGTGTTGACGTGCAGGAAACCACTTTTGCACTTGTATTAGTGTGGAAAAAACACTTTACGCACTTGTGTTAGTGTTGAAAAACCACTTTTCGCACTTGTGTTAGTGTTGAAAAACCACTTTTCGCACTTGTGTTGGTGCAGGAAACTAGTTTAGCACTTGTATTAGTGTGGAAAAACCACTTTTCGCACTTGTGTTAGTGTTGAAAAACCACTTTTCGCACTTGTGTTAGTGTTGAAAAACCACTTTTCGCACTTGTGTTGGTGCAGGAAACCACTTCTGCACTTGTATTAGTGTGGAAAAACCACTTTTCACACTTGTGTTAGTGTTGAAAAACCACTTTTCGCACTTGTGTTAGTGTTGAAAAACCACTTTTCGCACTTGTGTTAGTGTTGAAAAACCACTTTTTGCACTTGTGTTTGTGCAGGAAACCACTTTTGCACTTGTATTAGTGTGGAAAAAACACTTTTCGCACTTGTGTTAATGTTGAAAAACCACTTTTCGCACTTGTGTTAGTGTTGAAAAACCACTTTTCGCACTTGTGTTTGTGTTGAAAAACCACTTTTCGCACTTGTGTTAGTGTTGAAAAACCACTTTTTGCACTTGTGTTGGTGCAGGAAACCACTTTTGCACTTGTATTAGTGTGGAAAAACCACTTTTCGCACTTGTGTTAGTGTTGAAAAACCACTTTTCGCACTTGTGTTAGTGTTGAAAAACCACTTTTCGCACTTGTGTTAGTGTTGAAAAACCACTTTTCGCACTTGTGTTAGTGTTGAAAAACCACTTTTCGCACTTGTGTTAGTGTTGAAAAACCACTTTTCGCACTTGTGTTAGTGTTGAAAAACCACTTTTCGCACTTGTGTTTGTGTTGAAAAACCACTTTTCGCACTTGTGGGAGTGTTGAAAAACCACTTTTCGCACTTGTTTTGGTGCAGGAAACCACTTTTGCACTTGTATTAGTGTGGAAAAAACACTTTTCGCACTTGTGTTAGTGTTGAAAAACCACTTTTCGCACTTGTGTTGGTGCAGGAAACCACTTTTGCACTTGCATTAGTGTGGAAAAAACACTTTTTGCACTTGTGATAGTGTTGAAAAACCACTTTTGCACTTGTATTAGTGTGGAAAAAACACTTTTTGCACTTGTGTTAGTGTTGAAAAACCACTTTTCGCACATGTGTTGGTGCAGGAAACCACTTCTGCACTTGTATTAGTGTGGAAAAACCACTTTTCACACTTGTGTTAGTGTTGAAAAACCACTTTTCGCACTTGTGTTAGTGTTGAAAAACCACTTTTCGCACTTGTGTTAGTGTTGAAAAACCACTTTTGCACTTGTGTTTGTGCAGGAAACCACTTTTGCACTTGTATTAGTGTGGAAAAAACACTTTTCGCACTTGTGTTAGTGTTGAAAAACCACTTTTCGCACTTGTGTTAGTGTTGAAAAACCACTTTTCGCACTTGTGTTTGTGTTGAAAAACCACTTTTCGCACTTGTGTTAGTGTTGAAAAACCACTTTTCGCACTTGTGTTGGTGCAGGAAACCACTTTTGCACTTGTATTAGTGTGGAAAAACCACTTTTCGCACTTGTGTTAGTGTTGAAAAACCACTTTTCGCACTTGTGTTAGTGTTGAAAAACCACTTTTCGCACTTGTGTTAGTGTTGAAAAACCACTTTTCGCACTTGTGTTAGTGTTGAAAAACCACTTTCGCACTTGTCTTAGTGTTGAAAAACCACTTTTCGCACTTGTGTTGACGTGCAGGAAACCACTTTTGCACTTGTATTAGTGTGGAAAAAACACTTTATGCACTTGTGTTAGTGTTGAAAAACCACTTTTCGCACTTGTGTTAGTGTTGAAAAACCACTTTTCGCACTTGTGTTGGTGCAGGAAACTAGTTTAGCACTTGTATTAGTGTGGAAAAACCACTTTTCGCACTTGTGTTAGTGTTGAAAAACCACTTTTCGCACTTGTGTTAGTGTTGAAAAACCACTTTTCGCACTTGTGTTGGTGCAGGAAACCACTTCTGCACTTGTATTAGTGTGGAAAAACCACTTTTCACACTTGTGTTAGTGTTGAAAAACCACTTTTCGCACTTGTGTTAGTGTTGAAAAACCACTTTTCGCACTTGTGTTCGTGTTGAAAAACCACTTTTTGCACTTGTGTTTGTGCAGGAAACCACTTTTGCACTTGTATTAGTGTGGAAAAAACACTTTTCGCACTTGTGTTAATGTTGAAAAACCACTTTTCGCACTTGTGTTAGTGTTGAAAAACCACTTTTCGCACTTGTGTTAGTGTTGAAAAACCACTTTTCGCACTTGTGTTAGTGTTGAAAAACCACTTTTTGCACTTGTGTTGGTGCAGGAAACCACTTTTGCACTTGTATTAGTGTGGAAAAACCACTTTTCGCACTTGTGTTAGTGTTGAAAAACCACTTTTCGCACTTGTGTTAGTGTTGAAAAACCACTTTTCGCACTTGTGTTAGTGTTGAAAAACCACTTTTCACACTTGTGTTAGTGTTGAAAAACCACTTTTCGCACTTGTGTTAGTGTTGAAAAACCACTTTTCGCACTTGTGTTAGTGTTGAAAAACCACTTTTCGCACTTGTGTTTGTGTTGAAAAACCACTTTTCGCACTTGTGGGAGTGTTGAAAAACCACTTTTCGCACTTGTTTTGGTGCAGGAAACCACTTTTGCACTTGTATTAGTGTGGAAAAAACACTTTTCGCACTTGTGTTAGTGTTGAAAAACCACTTTTCGCACTTGTGTTGGTGCAGGAAACCACTTTTGCACTTGCATTAGTGTGGAAAAAACACTTTTTGCACTTGTGATAGTGTTGAAAAACCACTTTTGCACTTGTATTAGTGTGGAAAAAACACTTTTCGCACTTGTGTTAGTGTTGAAAAACCACTTTTCGCACATGTGTTGGTGCAGGAAACCACTTCTGCACTTGTATTAGTGTGGAAAAACCACTTTTCACACTTGTGTTAGTGTTGAAAAACCACTTTTCGCACTTGTGTTAGTGTTGAAAAACAACTTTTCGCACTTGTGTTAGTGTTGAAAAACCACTTTTTGCACTTGTGTTTGTGCAGGAAACCACTTTTGCACTTGTATTAGTGTGGAAAAAACACTTTTCGCACTTGTGTTAGTGTTGAAAAACCACTTTTCGCACTTGTGTTGGTGTTGAAAAACCACTTTTCGCACTTGTGTTAGTGTTGAAAAACCACTTTTCGCACTTGTGTTGGTGTTGAAAAACCACTTTTTCACTTGTATTAGTGTGAAAAAAACACTTTTCGCACTTGTGTTAGTGATGAAAAACCACTTTTCGCACTTGTGTTAGTTTTGAAAAAACACTTTTCGCACTTGTGTTGGTGCAGGAAACCACTTTTGCACTTGTATTAGTGTGGAAAAAACACTTTTTGCACTTGTGATAGTGTTGAAAAACTACTTTTCGCACTTGTGTTAGTGTTGAAAAACCACTTTTCGCACTTGTGTTAGTGTTGAAAAACCACTTTTCGCACTTGTGTTAGTGTTGAAAAACCACTTTTCGCACTTGTGTTGGTGCAGGAAACCACTTTTGCACTTGTATTAGTGTAGAAAAACCACTTTTCGCACTTGTGTTAGTGTTGAAAAACCATTTTTCGCACTTGTGTTAGTGTTGAAAAACCACTTTTCGCACTTGTGTTGGTGCAGGAAACCACTTTTGCACTTGTATTAGTGTGGAAAAAACACTTTTTGCACTTGTGATAGTGTTGAAAAACCACTTTTCGCACTTGTGTTAGTGTTGAAAAACCACTTTTCGCACTTGTGTTGGTGCAGGAAACCACTTTTGCACTTGTATTAGTGTGGAAAAACCACTTTTCGCACTTGTGTTAGTGTTGAAAAACCACTTTTCGCACTTGTGTTAGTGTTGAAAAACCACTTTTCGCACTTGTGTTAGTGTTGAAAAACCACTTTTTGCACTTGTGTTGGTGGAGGAAACCACTTTTGCACTTGTGTTAGTGTGGAAAAAACACGTTTTGCACTTGTGATAGTGTTGAAAAAACACTTTTCGCACTTGTGTTAGTGTTGAAAAACCACTTTTCGCACTTGTGTTGGTGCAGGAAACCACTTTTGCACTTGTATTAGTGTGGAAAAACCACTTTTCGCACTTATGTTAGTGTTGAAAAACAACTTTTCGCACTTGTGTTAGTGTTGAAAAACCACTTTTCGCACTTGTGTTAGTGGTGAAAAACCACTTTTCGCACTTGTGTTAGTGTTGAAAAACCACTTTTCGCACTTGTGTTGGTGTTGAAAAACCACTTTTGCACATGTGTTAGTGTGGAAAAAACACTTTTCGCACTTGTGTTAGTGTTGAAAAACCACTTTTTGCACTTGTGTTGGTGCAGGAAACCACTTTTGCACTTGTATTAGTGTGGAAAAAACACTTTTCGCACTTGTGTTAGTGTTGAAAAACCACTTTTCGCACTTGTGTTGGTGCAGGAAACCACTTTTGCACTTGTATTAGTGTGGAAAAACCACGTTTCACACTTATGTTAGTGTTGAAAAACAACTTTTCGCACTTGTGTTAGTGTTGAAAAACCACTTTTCGCACTTGTGTTAGTTGTCGAAAAACCACCTTTCGCACTTGTGTTGGTGCAGGCAACCATTTTTGCACTTGTATTAGTGTGGAAAAAACACTTTTTGCACTTGTGATAGTGTTGAAAAACCACTTTTCGCACTTGTCTTAGTGTTGAAAAACCACTTTTCGCACTTGTGTTAGTGTTGAAAAACCACTTTTCGCACTTGTGTTAGTGTTGAAAAACCACTTTTCGCACTTGTGTTGGTGTTGAAAAACCACTTTTGCACTTGTATTAGTGTGGAAAAAAACACTTTTCGCACTTGTGTTAGTGTTGAAAAACCACTTTTCACACTTGTGTTAGTGTTGAAAAAACACTTTTCGCACTTGTGTTGGTGCAGGAAACCACTTTTGCACTTCTATTAGTGTGGAAAAAACACTTTTTGCACTTGTGATAGTGTTGAAAAACCACTTTTCGCACTTGTGTTAGTGTTGAAAAACCACTTTTCGCACTTGTGTTGGTGCAGGAAACCACTTTTGCACTTGTATTAGTGTGGAAAAACCACTTTTCGCACTTGTGTTAGTGTTGAAAAACCACTTTTCGCACTTGTGTTAGTGTTGAAAAACCACTTACGCACTTGTCTTAGTGTTGAAAAACCACTTTTCGCACTTGTGTTGACGTGCAGGAAACCACTTTTACTCTTGTATTAGTGTGGAAAAAACACTTTACGCACTTGTGTTAGTGTTGAAAAACCACTTTTCGCACTTGTGTTAGTGTTGAAAAACCACTTTTCGCACTTGTGTTGGTGCAGGAAACTAGTTTAGCACTTGTATTAGTGTGGAAAAACCACTTTTCGCACTTGTGTTAGTGTTGAAAAACCACTTTTCGCACTTGTGTTAGTGTTGAAAAACCACTTTTCGCACTTGTGTTGGTGCAGGAAACCACTTCTGCACTTGTATTAGTGTGGAAAAACCACTTTTCACACTTGTGTTAGTGTTGAAAAACCACTTTTCGCACTTGTGTTAGTGTTGAAAAACCACTTTTCGCACTTGTGTTAGTGTTGAAAAACCACTTTTTGCACTTGTGTTTGTGCAGGAAACCACTTTTGCACTTGTATTAGTGTGGAAAAAACACTTTTCGCACTTGTGTTAATGTTGAAAAACCACTTTTCGCACTTGTGTTAGTGTTGAAAAACCACTTTTCGCACTTGTGTTTGTGTTGAAAAACCACTTTTCGCACTTGTGTTAGTGTTGAAAAACCACTTTTTGCACTTGTGTTGGTGCAGGAAACCACTTTTGCACTTGTATTAGTGTGGAAAAACCACTTTTCGCACTTGTGTTAGTGTTGAAAAACCACTTTTCGCACTTGTGTTAGTGTTGAAAAACCACTTTTCGCACTTGTGTTAGTGTTGAAAAACCACTTTTCGCACTTGTGTTAGTGTTGAAAAACCACTTTTCGCACTTGTGTTAGTGTTGAAAAACCACTTTTCGCACTTGTGTTAGTGTTGAAAAACCACTTTTCGCACTTGTGTTTGTGTTGAAAAACCACTTTTCGCACTTGTGGGAGTGTTGAAAAACCACTTTTCGCACTTGTTTTGGTGCAGGAAACCACTTTTGCACTTGTATTAGTGTGGAAAAAACACTTTTCGCACTTGTGTTAGTGTTGAAAAACCACTTTTCGCACTTGTGTTGGTGCAGGAAACCACTTTTGCACTTGCATTAGTGTGGAAAAAACACTTTTTGCACTTGTGATAGTGTTGAAAAACCACTTTTGCACTTGTATTAGTGTGGAAAAAACACTTTTTGCACTTGTGTTAGTGTTGAAAAACCACTTTTCGCACATGTGTTGGTGCAGGAAACCACTTCTGCACTTGTATTAGTGTGGAAAAACCACTTTTCACACTTGTGTTAGTGTTGAAAAACCACTTTTCGCACTTGTGTTAGTGTTGAAAAACCACTTTTCGCACTTGTGTTAGTGTTGAAAAACCACTTTTTGCACTTGTGTTTGTGCAGGAAACCACTTTTGCACTTGTATTAGTGTGGAAAAAACACTTTTCGCACTTGTGTTAGTGTTGAAAAACCACTTTTCGCACTTGTGTTAGTGTTGAAAAACCACTTTTCGCACTTGTGTTTGTGTTGAAAAACCACTTTTCGCACTTGTGTTAGTGTTGAAAAACCACTTTTCGCACTTGTGTTGGTGCAGGAAACCACTTTTGCACTTGTATTAGTGTGGAAAAACCACTTTTCGCACTTGTGTTAGTGTTGAAAAACCACTTTTCGCACTTGTGTTAGTGTTGAAAAACCACTTTTCGCACTTGTGTTAGTGTTGAAAAACCACTTTTCGCACTTGTGTTAGTGTTGAAAAACCACTTTCGCACTTGTCTTAGTGTTGAAAAACCACTTTTCGCACTTGTGTTGACGTGCAGGAAACCACTTTTGCACTTGTATTAGTGTGGAAAAAACACTTTATGCACTTGTGTTAGTGTTGAAAAACCACTTTTCGCACTTGTGTTAGTGTTGAAAAACCACTTTTCGCACTTGTGTTGGTGCAGGAAACTAGTTTAGCACTTGTATTAGTGTGGAAAAACCACTTTTCGCACTTGTGTTAGTGTTGAAAAACCACTTTTCGCACTTGTGTTAGTGTTGAAAAACCACTTTTCGCACTTGTGTTGGTGCAGGAAACCACTTCTGCACTTGTATTAGTGTGGAAAAACCACTTTTCACACTTGTGTTAGTGTTGAAAAACCACTTTTCGCACTTGTGTTAGTGTTGAAAAACCACTTTTCGCACTTGTGTTCGTGTTGAAAAACCACTTTTTGCACTTGTGTTTGTGCAGGAAACCACTTTTGCACTTGCATTAGTGTGGAAAAAACACTTTTTGCACTTGTGATAGTGTTGAAAAACCACTTTTGCACTTGTATTAGTGTGGAAAAAACACTTTTCGCACTTGTGTTAGTGTTGAAAAACCACTTTTCGCACATGTGTTGGTGCAGGAAACCACTTCTGCACTTGTATTAGTGTGGAAAAACTACTTTTCACACTTGTGTTAGTGTTGAAAAACCACTTTTCGCACTTGTGTTAGTGTTGAAAAACCACTTTTCGCACTTGTGTTAGTGTTGAAAAACCACTTTTTGCACTTGTGTTTGTGCAGGAAACCACTTTTGCACTTGTATTAGTGTGGAAAAAACACTTTTCGCACTTGTGTTAGTGTTGAAAAACCACTTTTCGCACTTGTGTTAGTGTTGAAAAACCACTTTTCGCACTTGTGTTTGTGTTGAAAAACCACTTTTCGCACTTGTGTTAGTGTTGAAAAACCACTTTTCGCACTTGTGTTGGTGCAGGAAACCACTTTTGCACTTGTATTAGTGTGGAAAAACCACTTTTCGCACTTGTGTTAGTGTTGAAAAACCACTTTTCGCACTTGTGTTAGTGTTGAAAAACCACTTTTCGCACTTGTGTTAGTGTTGAAAAACCACTTTTCGCACTTGTGTTAGTGTTGAAAAACCACTTTTCGCACTTGTGTTAGTGTTGAAAAACCACTTTTCGCACTTGTGTTAGTGTTGAAAAACCACTTTTCGCACTTGTGTTTGTGTTGAAAAACCACTTTTCGCACTTGTGGGAGTGTTGAAAAACCACTTTTCGCACTTGTTTTGGTGCAGGAAACCACTTTTGCACTTGTATTAGTGTGGAAAAAACACTTTTCGCACTTGTGTTAGTGTTGAAAAACCACTTTTCGCACTTGTGTTGGTGCAGGAAACCACTTTTGCACTTGCATTAGTGTGGAAAAAACACTTTTTGCACTTGTGATAGTGTTGAAAAACCACTTTTGCACTTGTATTAGTGTGGAAAAAACACTTTTCGCACTTGTGTTAGTGTTCAAAAACCACTTTTCGCACTTGTGTTGGTGCAGGAAACCACGTTTGCACTTGTATTAGTGTGGAAAAAACACTTTTTGCACTTGTGATAGTGTTGAAAAACCACTTTTCGCACTTGTGTTAGTGTTGAAAAACCACTTTTCGCACTTGTGTTAGTGTTGAAAAACCACTTTTCGCACTTGTGTTGGTGTTGAAAAACCACTTTTTCACTTGTATTAGTGTGAAAAAAACACTTTTCGCACTTGTGTTAGTGATGAAAAACCACTTTTCGCACTTGTGTTAGTTTTGAAAAAACACTTTTCGCACTTGTGTTGGTGCAGGAAACCACTTTTGCACTTGTATTAGTGTGGAAAAAACACTTTTTGCACTTGTGATAGTGTTGAAAAACCACTTTTCGCACTTGTGTTAGTGTTGAAAAACCACTTTTCGCACTTGTGTTAGTGTTGAAAAACCACTTTTCGCACTTGTGTTAGTGTTGAAAAACCACTTTTCGCACTTGTGTTGGTGCAGGAAACCACTTTTGCACTTGTATTAGTGTAGAAAAACCACTTTTCGCACTTGTGTTAGTGTTGAAAAACCATTTTTCGCACTTGTGTTAGTGTTGAAAAACCACTTTTCGCACTTGTGTTGGTGCAGGAAACCACTTTTGCACTTGTATTAGTGTGGAAAAAACACTTTTTGCACTTGTGATAGTGTTGAAAAACCACTTTTCGCACTTGTGTTAGTGTTGAAAAACCACTTTTCGCACTTGTGTTGGTGCAGGAAACCACTTTTGCACTTGTATTAGTGTGGAAAAACCACTTTTCGCACTTGTGTTAGTGTTGAAAAACCACTTTTCGCACTTGTGTTAGTGTTGAAAAACCACTTTTCGCACTTGTGTTAGTGTTGAAAAACCACTTTTTGCACTTGTGTTGGTGGAGGAAACCACTTTTGCACTTGTGTTAGTGTGGAAAAAACACGTTTTGCACTTGTGATAGTGTTGAAAAACCACTTTTCGCACTTGTGTTAGTGTTGAAAAACCACTTTTCGCACTTGTGTTGGTGCAGGAAACCACTTTTGCACTTGTATTAGTGTGGAAAAACCACTTTTCGCACTTATGTTAGTGTTGAAAAACAACTTTTCGCACTTGTGTTAGTGTTGAAAAACCACTTTTCGCACTTGTGTTAGTGGTGAAAAACCACTTTTCGCACTTGTGTTAGTGTTGAAAAACCACTTTTCGCACTTGTGTTGGTGTTGAAAAACCACTTTTGCACATGTGTTAGTGTGGAAAAAACACTTTTCGCACTTGTGTTAGTGTTGAAAAACCACTTTTTGCACTTGTGTTGGTGCAGGAAACCACTTTTGCACTTGTATTAGTGTGGAAAAAACACTTTTCGCACTTGTGTTAGTGTTGAAAAACCACTTTTCGCACTTGTGTTGGTGCAGGAAACCACTTTTGCACTTGTATTAGTGTGGAAAAACCACTTTTCACACTTATGTTAGTGTTGAAAAACAACTTTTCGCACTTGTGTTAGTGTTGAAAAACCACTTTTCGCACTTGTGTTAGTTGTCGAAAAACCACCTTTCGCACTTGTGTTGGTGCAGGCAACCATTTTTGCACTTGTATTAGTGTGGAAAAAACACTTTTTGCACTTGTGATAGTGTTGAAAAACCACTTTTCGCACTTGTCTTAGTGTTGAAAAACCACTTTTCGCACTTGTGTTAGTGTTGAAAAACCACTTTTCGCACTTGTGTTAGTGTTGAAAAACCACTTTTCGCACTTGTGTTGGTGTTGAAAAACCACTTTTGCACTTGTATTAGTGTGGAAAAAAACACTTTTCGCACTTGTGTTAGTGTTGAAAAACCACTTTTCGCACTTGTGTTAGTGTTGAAAAAACACTTTTCGCACTTGTGTTGGTGCAGGAAACCACTTTTGCACTTCTATTAGTGTGGAAAAAACACTTTTTGCACTTGTGATAGTGTTGAAAAACCACTTTTCGCACTTGTGTTAGTGTTGAAAAACCACTTTTCGCACTTGTGTTGGTGCAGGAAACCACTTTTGCACTTGTATTAGTGTGGAAAAACCACTTTTCGCACTTGTGTTAGTGTTGAAAAACCACTTTTCGCACTTGTGTTAGTGTTGAAAAACCACTTACGCACTTGTCTTAGTGTTGAAAAACCACTTTTCGCACTTGTGTTGACGTGCAGGAAACCACTTTTGCACTTGTATTAGTGTGGAAAAAACACTTTACGCACTTGTGTTAGTGTTGAAAAACCACTTTTCGCACTTGTGTTAGTGTTGAAAAACCACTTTTCGCACTTGTGTTGGTGCAGGAAACTAGTTTAGCACTTGTATTAGTGTGGAAAAACCACTTTTCGCACTTGTGTTAGTGTTGAAAAACCACTTTTCGCACTTGTGTTAGTGTTGAAAAACCACTTTTCGCACTTGTGTTGGTGCAGGAAACCACTTCTGCACTTGTATTAGTGTGGAAAAACCACTTTTCACACTTGTGTTAGTGTTGAAAAACCACTTTTCGCACTTGTGTTAGTGTTGAAAAACCACTTTTCGCACTTGTGTTAGTGTTGAAAAACCACTTTTTGCACTTGTGTTTGTGCAGGAAACCACTTTTGCACTTGTATTAGTGTGGAAAAAACACTTTTCGCACTTGTGTTAATGTTGAAAAACCACTTTTCGCACTTGTGTTAGTGTTGAAAAACCACTTTTCGCACTTGTGTTTGTGTTGAAAAACCACTTTTCGCACTTGTGTTAGTGTTGAAAAACCACTTTTTGCACTTGTGTTGGTGCAGGAAACCACTTTTGCACTTGTATTAGTGTGGAAAAACCACTTTTCGCACTTGTGTTAGTGTTGAAAAACCACTTTTCGCACTTGTGTTAGTGTTGAAAAACCACTTTTCGCACTTGTGTTAGTGTTGAAAAACCACTTTTCGCACTTGTGTTAGTGTTGAAAAACCACTTTTCGCACTTGTGTTAGTGTTGAAAAACCACTTTTCGCACTTGTGTTAGTGTTGAAAAACCACTTTTCGCACTTGTGTTTGTGTTGAAAAACCACTTTTCGCACTTGTGGGAGTGTTGAAAAACCACTTTTCGCACTTGTTTTGGTGCAGGAAACCACTTTTGCACTTGTATTAGTGTGGAAAAAACACTTTTCGCACTTGTGTTAGTGTTGAAAAACCACTTTTCGCACTTGTGTTGGTGCAGGAAACCACTTTTGCACTTGCATTAGTGTGGAAAAAACACTTTTTGCACTTGTGATAGTGTTGAAAAACCACTTTTGCACTTGTATTAGTGTGGAAAAAACACTTTTTGCACTTGTGTTAGTGTTGAAAAACCACTTTTCGCACATGTGTTGGTGCAGGAAACCACTTCTGCACTTGTATTAGTGTGGAAAAACCACTTTTCACACTTGTGTTAGTGTTGAAAAACCACTTTTCGCACTTGTGTTAGTGTTGAAAAACCACTTTTCGCACTTGTGTTAGTGTTGAAAAACCACTTTTGCACTTGTGTTTGTGCAGGAAACCACTTTTGCACTTGTATTAGTGTGGAAAAAACACTTTTCGCACTTGTGTTAGTGTTGAAAAACCACTTTTCGCACTTGTGTTAGTGTTGAAAAACCACTTTTCGCACTTGTGTTTGTGTTGAAAAACCACTTTTCGCACTTGTGTTAGTGTTGAAAAACCACTTTTCGCACTTGTGTTGGTGCAGGAAACCACTTTTGCACTTGTATTAGTGTGGAAAAACCACTTTTCGCACTTGTGTTAGTGTTGAAAAACCACTTTTCGCACTTGTGTTGGTGTTGAAAAACCACTTTTCGCACTTGTGTTAGTGTTGAAAAACCACTTTTCGCACTTGTGTTAGTGTTGAAAAACCACTTTCGCACTTGTCTTAGTGTTGAAAAACCACTTTTCGCACTTGTGTTGACGTGCAGGAAACCACTTTTGCACTTGTATTAGTGTGGAAAAAACACTTTATGCACTTGTGTTAGTGTTGAAAAACCACTTTTCGCACTTGTGTTAGTGTTGAAAAACCACTTTTCGCACTTGTGTTGGTGCAGGAAACTAGTTTAGCACTTGTATTAGTGTGGAAAAACCACTTTTCGCACTTGTGTTAGTGTTGAAAAACCACTTTTCGCACTTGTGTTAGTGTTGAAAAACCACTTTTCGCACTTGTGTTGGTGCAGGAAACCACTTCTGCACTTGTATAAGTGTGGAAAAACCACTTTTCACACTTGTGTTAGTGTTGAAAAACCACTTTTCGCACTTGTGTTAGTGTTGAAAAACCACTTTTCGCACTTGTGTTCGTGTTGAAAAACCACTTTTTGCACTTGTGTTTGTGCAGGAAACCACTTTTGCACTTGTATTAGTGTGGAAAAAACACTTTTCGCACTTGTGTTAATGTTGAAAAACCACTTTTCGCACTTGTGTTAGTGTTGAAAAACCACTTTTCGCACTTGTGTTAGTGTTGAAAAACCACTTTTCGCACTTGTGTTAGTGTTGAAAAACCACTTTTTGCACTTGTGTTGGTGCAGGAAACCACTTTTGCACTTGTATTAGTGTGGAAAAACCACTTTTCGCACTTGTGTTAGTGTTGAAAAACCACTTTTCGCACTTGTGTTAGTGTTGAAAAACCACTTTTCGCACTTGTGTTAGTGTTGAAAAACCACTTTTCACACTTGTGTTAGTGTTGAAAAACCACTTTTCGCACTTGTGTTAGTGTTGAAAAACCACTTTTCGCACTTGTGTTAGTGTTGAAAAACCACTTTTCGCACTTGTGTTTGTGTTGAAAAACCACTTTTCGCACTTGTGGGAGTGTTGAAAAACCACTTTTCGCACTTGTTTTGGTGCAGGAAACCACTTTTGCACTTGTATTAGTGTGGAAAAAACACTTTTCGCACTTGTGTTAGTGTTGAAAAACCACTTTTCGCACTTGTGTTGGTGCAGGAAACCACTTTTGCACTTGCATTAGTGTGGAAAAAACACTTTTTGCACTTGTGATAGTGTTGAAAAACCACTTTTGCACTTGTATTAGTGTGGAAAAAACACTTTTCGCACTTGTGTTAGTGTTGAAAAACCACTTTTCGCACATGTGTTGGTGCAGGAAACCACTTCTGCACTTGTATTAGTGTGGAAAAACCACTTTTCACACTTGTGTTAGTGTTGAAAAACCACTTTTCGCACTTGTGTTAGTGTTGAAAAACAACTTTTCGCACTTGTGTTAGTGTTGAAAAACCACTTTTTGCACTTGTGTTTGTGCAGGAAACCACTTTTGCACTTGTATTAGTGTGGAAAAAACACTTTTCGCACTTGTGTTAGTGTTGAAAAACCACTTTTCGCACTTGTGTTAGTGTTGAAAAACCACTTTTCGCACTTGTGTTTGTGTTGAAAAACCACTTTGCGCACTTGTGTTAGTGTTGAAAAACCACTTTTCGCACTTGTGTTGGTGCAGGAAACCACTTTTGCACTTGTATTAGTGTGGAAAAACCACTTTTCGCACTTGTGTTAGTGTTGAAAAACCACTTTTCGCACTTGTGTTAGTGTTGAAAAACCACTTTTCGCACTTGTGTTAGTGTTGAAAAACCACTTTTCGCACTTGTGTTAGTGTTGAAAAACCACTTTTCGCACTTGTGTTAGTGTTGAAAAACCACTTTTCACACTTGTGTTAGTGTTGAAAAACCACTTTTCGCACTTGTGTTTGTGTTGAAAAACCACTTTTCGCACTTGTGGGAGTGTTGAAAAACCACTTTTCGCACTTGTTTTGGTGCAGGAAACCACTTTTGCACTTGTATTAGTGTGGAAAAAACACTTTTCGCACTTGTGTTAGTGTTGAAAAACCACTTTTCGCACTTGTGTTGGTGCAGGAAACCACTTTTGCACTTGCATTGGTGTGGAAAAAACACTTTTTGCACTTGTGATAGTGTTGAAAAACCACTTTTGCACTTGTATTAGTGTGGAAAAAACACTTTTCGCACTTGTGTTAGTGTTCAAAAACCACTTTTCGCACTTGTGTTGGTGCAGGAAACCACGTTTGCACTTGTATTAGTGTGGAAAAAACACTTTTTGCACTTGTGATAGTGTTGAAAAACCACTTTTCGCACTTGTGTTAGTGTTGAAAAACCACTTTTCGCACTTGTGTTAGTGTTGAAAAACCACTTTTCGCACTTGTGTTGGTGTTGAAAAACCACTTTTTCACTTGTATTAGTGTGAAAAAAACACTTTTCGCACTTGTGTTAGTGATGAAAAACCACTTTTCGCACTTGTGTTAGTTTTGAAAAAACACTTTTCGCACTTGTGTTGGTGCAGGAAACCACTTTTGCACTTGTATTAGTGTGGAAAAAACACTTTTTGCACTTGTGATAGTGTTGAAAAACCACTTTTCGCACTTGTGTTAGTGTTGAAAAACCACTTTTCGCACTTGTGTTAGTGTTGAAAAACCACTTTTCGCACTTGTGTTAGTGTTGAAAAACCACTTTTCGCACTTGTGTTAGTGTTGAAAAACCACTTTTCGCACTTGTGTTGGTGTTGAAAAACCACTTTTCGCACTTGTGTTGGTGTTGAAAAACCACTTTTGCACTTGTATTAGTGTGGAAAAAACACTTTTCGCACTTGTGTTAGTGTTGAAAAAACACTTTTCGCACTTGTGTTAGTGTTGAAAAAACACTTTTCGCACTTGTGTTGGTGCAGGAAACCACTTTTGCACTTGTATTAGTGTGGAAAAAACACTTTTTGCACTTGTGATAGTGTTGAAAAACCACTTTTCGCACTTGTGTTAGTGTTGAAAAACCACTTTTCACACTTGTGTTAGTGTTGAAAAACCACTTTTCGCACTTGTGTTGGTGCAGGAAACCACTTTTGCACTTGTATTAGTGTGGAAAAAACACTTTTTGCACTTGTGATAGTGTTGAAAAACCACTTTTCGCACTTGTGTTAGTGTTGAAAAACCACTTTTCGCACTTGTGTTGGTGCATTAAACCACTTTTGCACTTGTATTAGTGTGGAAAAAACACTTTTTGCACTTGTGAGTGTTGAAAAACCACTTTTCGCACTTGTGTTAGTGTTGAAAAACCACTTTTCGCCCTTGTGTTGGTGCAGGAAACCACTTTTGCACTTGTATTAGTGTGGAAAAACCACTTTTCGCACTTGTGTTAGTGTTGACACGCTCTGATCGATAAATTTGCCAACTTTCATTGAAGAAGGAAGAAGACGACGTACCGCCAACTTCAACTGTTTCTGGAAGAGGTTTATATTTGTTTAAATACAAACAACAACAACAGGCATTTTAAAGGCCATTTTCCCTGCAAGAGCGGGGGTTAGCCTTGCGGTCCCCATGACAATCTTCTCCATTTTGCCCTATTTTCTGCATCTCCCCTTGTTAACCCCCTTGCCCGCATTTCTTCTTCCACCATCTTTAGCCAAGTCTTTCTCGGTCTTTCCCGTCCTCTACTTCC